>NW_007728480.1:78583-89253 GCF_000696425.1 Galeopterus variegatus
ATTAATTTTCCTTAATGATCATAAATATATCCAGGTTTTCTATTTCTTTTGGAGTCACTCATTACTTTTTTAAAAGTATGCTTACCATTTCATATGTTTTTAAATTTAATGGCCTAGAGTTTTCCCTCATGTTTGATTTAATCTTTTAAATTTAACTGTGTCCACCTGCAGTTATGTTTTCCTTTTCACTTTTAGCAATACTTATTTATGTCTCTTTTTTTTTTCTTGATCATTCTTGTCCAATTTTATTATGCCTTTTTTAAAAAAAACAAATTTATGGTTTTATTGATCTCTACTATTTGTTTTTATCTTTAGCTTTCCAGTTCCTCCACTTTATTTGGGTTTATTTTATTGTTTTGTTTCTAAGTGGGTGAATTCTTGTCTGATCATTTTATCTAATGCAAGTGGTTAAGGCATATGTTTTCTTTTACTTCAGCTATTTTTCATAGGTTTGAAATGTAACATTGTATAAATCAAAATATTTCCTAATTGTTATAATACTGCTTTTTTGTAGTGTATTTTTAAATGTCTCATTGCTCTTTTCATATTACTTTTGGTTTTGGTGTCTAAATTATTGCACTCTGCTCAGAGAATAAGTGTTTTGCACTGTTGTATGTGTACTTTAGAAGATTATATGTTCTTGATTGTTGGGTGCCTTTCTTTCTTGCTTGCTTGCTTTCTTTTGTTATGTTCTGTGTAATTTTCTCAAATTACTCCATCCAGTTTATTAATTCTAATTCCAGCTAGGTCTTATGCATTTTTATTTATTCATGATTTTTGATTTCTGAAATTATAGTTTTCATTTCTGCAAATTCTTTTTTGTTCTTTTCAGATTCACCTGCTTACATTTGTAGCTTCTTCTTTCTTATGTATGTATTTAATTTATTCTTAATACTCTTTTTCTGATATTTCCAATTATATGATATTCTTGCAGGTTTAATTAATTACACTATTCAGGATGGGTTGTTTCTTTATGTGCTCTATAATTTTTGTTTCTGAATCCATGTTTTCTGGGGATTTAACTGTTCAAATGTTTTGAGATCTGGAATGTAGGTATGTCTCTTGAAAAAAATTTGCTTTTACTTCTGCCACATATCTCTGGGGACTACCAACTTGTAATCACTGAAATTTCTTCATTTTTTTCCTCATTCTGTACTTTGCAGGTAATATAAATACAAATCTCAAACTTGCAGAAGAATAGTACTGTGTATTTTAATTCTCAGGAATTTTCTTTTTTCCATGTTATATATCAAAACACACTTGTTTCCTTGTCAGTTCGTTAGGCCAATAAATAGATTTTTTTTCAGTCTTCCTTTTCACTGTGGCCATAGTCTTTCAAGTGGCCCAAGGTTTTGTGTGGCCCTCAGTTCTTTATCCTCCTTGCATTCTTTTTATTATTCTGAGTGAACTTTATAGTCATTGCTTCTAGGTTTCTGAGATCTGTAATCATCTTTGGGGCAGGTACAGCTTTAGTTCCAAATGACCACTCTGTTTTTCTGGTTTCCTAACTCTTCTTTGATTTTGGACCCTGGGTATTTTCCTTTACTTTCACTTGAACTCAACTATGCATCTAAAATAATTTTTGTTATATTATACAGAGTATTCCTCACTGTTTTATGAAGGGTAGAATTTTTTTATAGCAGCAGCCTGCCATAGGACTGGTGGAAAAAAATCTCTCTTTTGAAGTTCTCACAATGTGGGCTTTTGACCTAAGATCTATTCATGAGAATAAAATAAAGGCCTTTTTACTGTAGTACAAACATTAGTAGCAATAGTACCATAGCAATAACACATTCATGAAACTTTCCACCTGGTAGTTCCCCCCCTCTAAAAACAAACAACAAAAATAAATAAATAATTCATCTACTCATTACATTTTCTTTCTTTCTTTTTTTTTTTTTTTTGTCTTTTTCCGTGTCCGGCAACGGATCGCAACCCTCAGTGTTGCCCCCGTACCGGACCGGGGACCGGCAATGGGATCGCAACCCTCAGCGTTGCTCCCGCGCCTCGCTCAGCCAGTGAGCGGGAACCGGTCTGTATGTGGGATCTGAACCCTCGGCGGGAGCGCCACCGCGCTTCCCAAGCGGTGCACTATAGCAGTGCGCCACTGGGCCGGCCCGTACATTTTCTTTATTATCTATTTTGGTCTCTCTGTGATCAAAGATAAGTTACTATTAGCATATTATAAATTTACTTTCTGGGGAAATAATCTTTCTCTTCAATAATTTCCTTAAATGTTCTGTCAGTGATTAATTCCCTAATTGTCTTAGGGATAATTTTACTCTTACATCCTCTGTGATACGTAGTACATAGTTCTTCTTTGAGTCACATTCTGAATATTAGTTAATCAAAAGCCTTATTAGATTCTTGTTCCTTGCTATGGGTTAAATGTGTCCCCCAAATGTTTACATATTAGAAACTTGATCTCCATTGTAGCAGTGATATGAAGGTGGGAAATCCAGTTATGGTTCTTGAAAGATGAGGCATTGGAGAGGTGATTGGAGCACAAGGACTGTGCCCTTGTGAATGCATTAATCTATTCATGAAATAATGAGTTGCCATGGGCATGGTTCTGATGACTTTGTAAGGAGAGCAAGTGCAAAGATTAGCTCTCTTGCTCAAACCATTCTCACCATGTGGCACCTTGTGTCACTGTATAGAGTCACCACCAAGAAGAAGGCTCCCCGGACCTTGGATTTCCCAGCCTTCAAAACTGTAAGAAATAAATTTAATTTCTTTATAAATCAGCCAGTATTAGGCATTCTGTTATAAGCAACAGAAATGGACTGATATGTATCTAATACCTATAAACTAATAAAACTAAGAGTGGCAATGTTACAAATGACAAGAACTAAATTTATTTCTTATGCTCATTTGTTTTTAAGACCATTAATACAACTATTATTTATTTCATTGATTTTATAGAGTCTAACCAATGTGACAAAAGACTTGAAGTAAAGTTTCCAGTCTTCGGGCTTAAAAAGATTTTTCTGGACACAGTGACTTTTTCCAGCCTTTAACCTATTTAACAGATAATAAAGATGCATGGAGATATGATGTTTGAGAGTTCTACTAGTATTGTTTGTATAAGAAATATAAAGGTACATTGATTTAGAGGTAAATTATTTATTCAAATGGAAATCCATTTATTGGCAGATGGAACAAAATGAAGTTGAGTTAGTAGAAAAAAGTCTAGTAAATGAAATCATAGGAAGCTGCACAGGTCACTAAAATATTAGGGAAAAGGTAAAATAAATGGAGTTAATTATAGAAAATTTGGAATCTTGGGCTTAAAATAATGTGGTAAGTAAAGCATACTTTAGCCAAATAGTGTTAATGTTTTAGCTAATGCTAAACTAAGTAGCTATGACTTTTAGTTGCTGCAGCAGTTGGACTCCTTACTATTTCAAGGACATTGTAATAAGAATATTCATATAAAACTAGGGAATATGGTTGCTTCCACCACTTAGGGCAAGCATGGGCAGCAGTTGGACTCCTTACTATTTCAAGAATATTCATATAAAACTAGGGAATATGGTTGCTTCCACCACTTAGGGCAAGCATGGGCAAACTAAGGCTCATGGGATAAATCTAGCCTACTGCTCGTTTTGTAAATTAAAGCTTATTGGAACACAGCTACTCCCATTCATTTATGTATTGTCTATTGAGGCATTCATACTACAGTGGCCAAGTCGAATAGTTGTGACAAAGACCATTTGGCCCGCAATGTGTAAAATATTTACTATTCAGCCCTTTACAGAAAAAGTTTGCTAACTCCTGACTTAAGGAATGCCTGTGGAAGAGTTCTGAAGGATTTTTACTTTCAGGCAAAGAAAAATTATGTATGAAGAATTTCAGTTGCACTAGTTTGATCAAAAATGATTCAATGCCTACTAATGCAATAATAAACTCTCAGTAGCATTTTCTACACATCAACATCATTGTGATGAGGGAAGTTTGTGCTTTCCCTTGCTGGGGAATAGAATGGGGTGAATTATAGCGGGTGGTGAATTTCTTACTTGACCGCTAATGCCATAAGCTGGCTTCAAGTTCTGTGAACTTGAACAATGTTTAAATTGATCCACATTAGAACACTTTTGTATGTTCTTCAAGAAATCCCCTTTTGCTGGGGTCTTCCCATCTGAATTTCTTCTAATGCAAATGATGTATTATAAGCTCATATCTTAGTGTTTCTGCAGTCAGTAGATATCTAGCAATGCTGAGTTGGGTTTCTTCCTCTTTGTACAGAATCAAATACAATCCACATCACTATGCTCATGTATATGGCTACGATTGTTCTATACATTATTTCGCAGCTGACTTGATCACCAGTGAATGCTTAGTGCCGTCCTTTATAAGCTCTACTTTGTCATCCCCTGTGATTTCCTGGGTTCCTTTGAGCCAACGGAATGTTTTGGGTTCCCTTGATACTTCACACTCAAACTTAGCCTGGTCCTTCTCAAAGACTTTAATGTCACTGAGAGGTGTGATGAAGATAAGTGGCAATTCTGAAAGAAGAGGACAGAATATGCTTCCTTTCATTACCCCCGATCAAGGGAGGCTTGCAAAGTGAATCCAAAAAGCCCACAGTGCCCAGGTATTTGGTCAAACATTATTCTGTGAGTTTCTGTGAAGGTGTTTTCTTGGATGAGATTAAAATTTAAATTGGAGGACTTAGAATAAAGCAGGTTGCTCTCTTTAATGTGAATGAATTTCACTCAATCAGTCTAAGTCTTGAATAGAACAAAGACTGACCTCCCCTTATAAAAAAGAAATTCTGCCACCAGAGTGCATTAGAACTTGAACTGCAACATTGGCTTCCTTCCTTCCTTCCTTCCTTCCTTCCTTCCTTCCTTCCTTCCTTCCTTCCTTCCTCCCTCCCTAACTCCCTTCCTTCCTTCCTTCCTTCCTTTCTTCCTTTCCTTCTTATTGGTTCTGTTTCTCTGTGGAACCCTGACTAATAACTCCCTTCTTTCCTCCCTTCCTTCCTTTCTTCCTTTCCTTCTTATTGGTTCTGTTTCTCTGTGGAACCCTGACTAATACAGCCTCCAAAATGAGAACATCAGCTTAAATACCTAGTACTAACATTTAAGCCAAAAATTTCACATCTTTATGCTCCATAGCTCATATGAGACTTAACTACTTTTGAAGTCTTGACTGCAGATGCCAAAAGTAATAAAGGAGGAAAAAAATAAAATAATAAAATTATGTTAATAAAAATAAGCCCATCCATCCATACAGACCAAAAAGTCTGTATTAAAACTCTAATTTTTCAAGGTAAGAGTTTTTTTTTATCCTAAAATAATTTATTTCTCAAGAAGGTAATAACAATAGCAGCCCCACCATTATATTATATTATACACTGCTGTTTAGGAGCCTGTCCTGAACTGGCCTGGAAAGTCTGCCACGCAGAACAGAAGAAAAGAAAGAGGAGAAGTGCTCTTCCAGTTGAAGGCAAATCAGCCTTGGCCTTCCAGCTCCAGCATCGGCATGGATGCAGGTCATGAAAAAGATAAAGAGTCACAGAAGCATTGGAAAGCAGGATGGCTAGATATGAAGAGTGGGTGGTGGATTAGTTTATGCACTTGCTGGTATTCTCAGAGGAGGCAGAAATGAAAACGTGCAAGGATAGACACCTGCCACGGAGATCTAGGCCCTGCTCAGTGTTCCCCATTCCATGAAGGCTGGCAGTGGGCAGCACAAAAGTAAAAGCTGCACATGTGGTGAACTTACCCTTAGTGAGTATGACCCAATTGGTGTCTCAAATTCTCAATAGTTAAATTAGTTTCTCCTCTCTTGAGCATGAGCTAGGAAAAGTACTCTTCTCTCCAGATCATAATGGTGAGAATACAGAAAGAGAAAAGCAATGAGGAAGTATTAAAACATAGAAATTCTCATACTCAGAAGGAATAATGAGGAAAAAAAGACATTAAGTTGTCAGTGAGGTAAGAGATTACCAGGAATATTGTGCCTTGGAGCAAGAGAAAGTTTCATGAAGAAGTGATTAATATTCCAGAATGTTACTGAAAGGTTTAGAAAAATGAGAAAAAGTCATTGAGTGGTTCATGGAGGGTCATGACATTTATTTAGTTTCTGAGACCACCAGGTAAATAATTCTACAATGTGTGATACGTACTATGACATCTATTTAGAGACTCAAGTTTTGGAAACAAACTTTTATTTAACAATCTGCCCATGACAGAGAAAAATGATTGTGCTAACGTGGAGTTAAGGTCCAGGTGTATAAGAACCACATTTATATTCTAACTTCCCACACACAAAAAATATTGTTTCTTTATATGAATGAGATTCTCAGTCTTGTTTTCTCTTTGTAGGGCACTCCTAGTTTATCGCTGGTATAATCACACATATCTTAAGACAAGACTGCTTCTCTCTGAAAGTCCTACCTAGCCTTCTTCTGCATTCACAATACTTTGGTCTTGACTCAAGTCAAATAGAATTTAAGTATTCCCTAAAATTGGAACCAATTATTGTTCACTATTCAACTCGGAATTTAGCAATCTTCCTGAGGCATAGTAATTAAGCAATAAACATTTATTAAATAAATAAAAGAATGGAAGATCATCAAGTCATTGAGAAAACAAACGTAATAAATACTGCCATTGTTATACTTTGACTCTACTTTGGGGCACCAAACTTACAGAAATGAAACTTACAGTGCAGAATATATATGTTTAAAGATAGTACAGAGTTTGAATTGAACAGAGGGATACAGAATCAAACTCAGCAGAGCAGGACTGTGTTAGTGAGGGAAGACTTCCTGAGGGAAGCCAAATTCAAAGCTAGTCATAGAGAATTCAGCTGGCAGGGACTGGAAATGTATGTGGGAGTGTGTAGCTTTGGGAATAAGAAGTGTACTCAAGGCTGAAGAATAAGGAACAGTATCTTAAAGACAGTTTCTAGAAAAAAAAAATGCAGAGAAAAGCAAGCCAATCTATTTGAAGGGATTGAAGAGGTCGTGTTTGCTGGCGCAACAGAGGCAAGGATCAGTTGGAGGAGGACCACGGGGGATGCTAGGCTGAAGAGTTTGGATTTAATATGGTAGACACCAGGGTGCTCTTCCCTAAGGGTCCTTGAGTAGGAATGACATGATGAAAATGGTACTTCAGAAAGATTATTCTTGCAGCAGGGGGCCAACAGCCTAATACTATAAAGGCGAACATTTACACCTAACACATACACCAGAACATTACACTTTGCCACCCTTAAAAGGCCTCGGGGATTACAAAGGACTATTTTTGAAAGGCTCTGCACTTTGGTGGTATATTTCAGTCAAGCTCTTTGCCAAGGGATTTCTTGTTCTATTCTTTTCTCTTATCTTTGTATTAACAAATGCCCTGCCACTGGCAAAGATGGGAACCACAATCATTTGTTTTCTGCTGCCTGTGGCAGTTTGATGAAAACAGTTGCATTTTAAGCTACTTCTCTGTGTTTGTTTGACAGTGACTTTAGCTGTGACAGAGGCATTAACCTTAGGGGTGAGGAAACAATTCTTACTTCATGCTCTCTCAGTTCAGACCTTCTCCTCTGCAGGGAGGAAGCAAGTCACATACATTATTTGAAGCAATTTTGTGATTTATCCACGGGTACTGACCTACAATCAAATGAACTTTGCTTAAAACGACCAAATGGATTTTTAACTACTGCTGTGGGGTGAGGGGAGACATGTTCATGTAGCCACATTCTCAAAAGCAAGCTTCTCTAAAAAAATTCTCCCCAAACTCAAGGAGTACACTGAATCTTTAACCTCAAATTGTCTTGCACCGCACCTGGTTTCAAAAGTGGAGCAAAATCTCACCTTCTTAAAAACATGTACAGGTGTATAAACACACCAAATACAATGAATAGAAGAATCCTTAAATTAACTTCTCTCTAAATTCATGTCAGTTTTAAACACCATTGTAATTCTATCAATGGAGAATAAATATTAACCTGTATTAAATTATATTCCATGCCTGCCCAGTGTCTTACTAGAGACTTTGAACTGGAGATGTTTTAGAAATTATATCTTGATTGTGGGTTAGGTTATCAGATAACGAATCAAACTGAATAGCTCTAGTTCACTGACAAATTATTTGGTTGAAAATTTATAAATCAAATTGATGAATTTAATGATAAATCAAATTCTTACAAATACATTTAAATTATTGTTATTTTTAATTTCAATTTTCATCCAACTCTGATCTCCAAAGCAATGGTTTACCATCTTCTGGATGTTTACCACTCTAACACTCTTTAATCTCATGTCAACTCCATTTTCTCCTCCTTTACCAAAACATAAATAAGTAAATTACAATTTTATTTTGAACTTAAAAAACATTGTTATTTCAGGATGGAGCCCCTTAGAAGTATTACAAGGCTGAATATCATGGCCACTGGCATAGGTACTTTACAGCAAGATGTTTCTGGGCAATCTGTCAGATGCTGTCAGTTTCAGAGGGTACCGTGTGGAGTGGGGCCTGGCAGGAAGAGGGGAAGAGCCAGCACAATGAAAAGGGACAACTATGTAATCCAGAATGTGATTGCTTCTCCACATTGTCAGGAGTAAATTTTATGATCACATGAGTGACTGGCTAAAGTGGTGGATAAATGGAGACTTAACAAGAGCAGAGAGACTATATATGGAAAGCATACCTCACTCCTAACAGTGCCAGAGGGAATTGTTCATGTCCAGGTTCTAGTCCCAAACTTATGAGCTGACATGGAATCTTGGAAGTAATAATAAGAAGAAACAATTATATACTGCTTACCATTCACCAGATATTATTCTAATCGAGCTGGCATGGAATCTTGGAAGTAATAATAATAAGAAACAATTATATACTGCTTACTATTCACCAGATATTATTCTAATTACTTCAAAGGGGATATAATTCAATTCTCACAACCAACCGTGAGCTGACATGGAATCTTGGAAGTAATAATAAGAAGAAACAATTATATACTGCTTACCATTCACCAGATATTATTCTAATTACTTCAAAGGGGATATAATTCAATTCTCACAACCAACCGATGGGATGCGTATTTTATTAGAATCAGTTTCTTCATATAAGAAACTGGGTACAAAGAAATTTAGCAAGTTGCTTAAAGATTACAAGGGGTAGAGGTAGAATGTAAAACCAAAAATTATAAAAATAACATGTAAACAATAAAAATAATTATGTATGTGTATGTGCATGTTTATGCATGAATATGTATATCAAAAGAAAATAAGGTTTGCAATTTATTGGCAAGGGAAAGAGAAAAGAAAAATTTATATATAATATGATGACATTTATGTTTTACATATATATTTAAATACATAAAAATACACTTTTGTTATAAAATGGCAAAAATCTTGGCTAAATTATTTTCTGCTTTTGGATGGAAAATGGAACTTATAAGCAACAAACCTGGATATTTAGCTGAGGAGATTTTCTACCAAAGTGTTGAAGATGTGACCTGGTTTCTCCTCGGTGTCTATAGTAAAATGTGAGAGAAAATAGATACATTTAAAAAAGAGCTATTAAGCAAAAAGGAACCAGAACTTGATGATCTGGAAAATTCTTAGCCTATCTAGGTAGTGTACTCTGGAAACAGGGCCAAGGTGTGGAGGGACTGACTTTTGCAGGGAAGATTAGGTATGTGACTCATGGATCCAGTCAGCCACATAAACAGAAATACCACCAGCTCACACTAAAGGGGGCAGAAATGGGATGAAATAAAGAAGGCTGTTGTGGCTCTGGGATTCTATAGGCATGAACTGAGCTGACAGAGCTACTCTGCTTATAATATGTGTTATCCTTCAAGAAAAGGAAGGAATGACTCCAAGGGTAGCTTAGAAGCCATGAGGGCTGATGCTAATACCACAGGACCAGAAGACCCAGGTACAGAGTGCTGGGCACTTCCTCAGTTAAAAAGGGAAAAGCCATTACCCAGGGCTTGGAGGAAGGGACTATCTCCCAAAATTCAATTGAAAAATAGGCATAAAGTTTGAATAGATATATTCAACACTTAAGAAGATATTCAAATGGCAAATATAAACACGGAAAGATGCTCAACATTATTAGTCATTAAAAAAATGCAAATCAAAACCACAATGAAATACCACTGCAAACTTACTAGCATTGCTAAAACTAAAAAGATTGACAATACAAAGTGTTGATGAGGATGTAGATTGCAGCAGGCCAAACGTTTGTGCCTCCCAACCCCCACCTCAAATTCGTCTACTGAATCCTAATTCCTAATGTGATGGTATTCGGAGCCTTTGGTCGGTAGAGATCTGACCTCATGAATTGCCGGAGACCAGCTCCAGTCGAGTTGTGGGTACCCGAAAAGGGAGAGGGAGGATCGGCGAAAATAACAAACACAGACAGAGACCTCAATGCATCAATATGCACGTTCTCTCTCTGTTGGCTGCCAGCATGTTGCAGCTGGACCACAGTAGAGCATGAGACAATGCCTTTTATTTAGATTTTTCTCTGCAGGGGGGTTTTGGGTATTATTTTTATTGTATCGGCAAGCTTAAATCAATAGTCCAAAAAGCAGGGAGGAAACTTTTTTAGAGGTCAGCACATCTCAGGTGATCAACTTGTGCTTTTTCCTGGAATCAGGTTTATCAGATTCAAACCATCCCTTCATTGTCTTGAAGTTATCTTGTGACCTTT
>NW_007728480.1:90910-96734 GCF_000696425.1 Galeopterus variegatus
GCTCCCGCCCGAGGGTTCGGATCCCACATACAGACCGGTTCCCGCTCACTGGCTGAGTGAGGCGCGGGAGCAGCACCGAGGGTTGCAATCCCGTTGCCGGTCCCCAGTCTGGTACGGGGGCAACACTGAGGGTTGCGATCCGTTGCTGGACATGGAAAAAGACAAAAAAGACAAAAAAAAAAAAAGTTATACATCATATCTACCAAGTGATCCAGCCCTTCCACTCCTAGATATTTTAACCAGGAGAAATAAAAGCCTAAGTCCATACAAGAACTTATACATAAATGTTCATAGCAACTATATTGGTAATAGTCCAAAACGGAAAATGACCTAGATGTCCATCAACAGATGAATAGATAAATAAAATGTAGTATATTTGTATGATGAAATACTAGTCAGAAATAAAAAAGAATGAACTCTGATACATGATACAACATGGATTAATCTCAGAATAATCATTCTGAGTGAAAGAAGGCAGACACAAGAATATACAACTATATAATTCCATTTATATAAAACCGTAGAAAATTCAAACTAAACAATAGGAAGCAGATAAGTGGTTGCCTGGGATGAGCAATGGTGAGCAAGAGAAAATTTTTGAGAGGGACGTATTTGTCTATTGCTTTGATAGTGGTGATGGTTTCATGGGTCCATAGATTTATCAAAATTTATCAGTCTGTAAACTTTAAATATGTGTGGTGCATTATATGTCAGTTATACCTCATTAAAGCTGTTAAAAATATATATATATATGGGTCATATATACATTTATATATATATTTTCTATCTCATTACATGTTTTTCAAGTATCATTTTAATTCATACATAATATATTGCCATATATATATATATATATATATGGGTCATATATACATTTATATATATTTTTTCTATCTCATTACATGTTTTTCAAGTATCATTTTAATTCATACATAATATATTGCCATATGGATAGAACATAATTTATATAATTATTCTAACTACACTGCATTTTATTTAATATTTTTCATTAATGTAATGAACAACAAAATATATGAGGCAGATTTAGAGAATCTAGCAGCTGTTTTACAAAGGAAAAAGAAAAAATAGCTACACATTTTTGGGTAGAAATTTCTTTTTTCCTGATAAATTTTTTTATTTTTGTTAATGCTGATTAAAAGTAAAGCATAATGAGACAGATATTTGAGAAATATTTGCCAAGTGGTTACATGTGGTGGAGATTGCAAGCACAAACTTAGGTCTATGTTCTAGTCTCCTTCTTGGTATACTTTTAGACAATATTTCTTAATTTTCTTGATGTTTTAGGTGAGGTCACATGATTAGGATTTGTAACCAATGAACTGTGTAGATAAAAATGATGTGTACCACTTTCAGGCATGGTCCACAAACATCCCCCGATATGATCTTCCATGCTCTATCTCTTTCCTGGTTTGTTGCTTGGATATAAAGTACCTACAGGAAGACTCCAGGGCTTTAGAAGATGATGTAACCATCCATGCAAGAAGCCCAGGTCCCTAAATGACTGCATGAAGCATAGCCTTCTCTCTTCCTTCTAATCCACAAATACAAGACATAAGAAAGAAAATGCATCATCATTGTATTAAGTCACTGAGATTTTGAGATGGCTTGTTATAGCAGTTAGCATACGGTAACTAAATAAATATACCTCTGTCGTGTGTATTAAATTTTAAATGATTATGTTTAAAAACAAATGAAGTTGCCCTAAAGAAATTATACAGCAAGTATAAAACAAGTAAAATTAATTTTGATTCTACTTTTCTGATTCATTTTAGAATTAGAGGCTGCTTCCTCTTACTTTAGTGATGTTGAAAGAAAGGAAGGGTACCTGATGGTGGATAGAAGGATAGGGGTGATATGAATATATTCAATCCGAATCAATACTGATTTGAAAGATGTTGGAGATCAATAGTTTTAAAAATTACTTATAAACCTAGAATAATTATTGGATTATATAAATAAGAGGTTAAACATATGTTTAAAGTTATTTAAATATTTATTTTCTACAATCAAATTGTAAAAGTTTTTGTTTGTCTTTAAGGAGCAGACTAGAATTTATTTGATTTTTATTACCTATGACGGATTATATAAATAAGAGGTTAAACATATGTTTAAAGTTATTTAAATATTTATTTTCTACAATCAAATTTTAAAAGTTTTTGTTTGTCTTTAAGGAGCAGACTAGAATTTATTTGATTTTTATTACCTATGAAAAACATTAATTTCAAGTAACTTCTATGAAGTTCCATAACTGCTCTTTCAAGGACTGTGACATTCTCAGATGCACATTTATCACTTTTGTATTCCTAGTAACTTGCTTGTTATTTCTCACTTTCCACAGGAATATATATCTTAAATGTTGAGTTCTTACTATTTGTAGCTTATTTTTCCTAGTTGATAACATTGCATAACAGTTCAGTGCCCATACTGAGGCAATGAATTACCCTGAAAGGTTATCTGTCAGTCATAGATGCCCCCATGGTGACAGGGCCTGAACCAGTTATTTAATTTCCTGATGCCCAGACATGCAACATAGAGAAGCTTGAGATATGGTCCGGGATTTTTCCAAATAATTTCACTCTAGAAATCAGTTCAGGCATTCACATGAATAACTGTGTTTTCTTAGAAAGAGCACTAGATCTTCAGTTAAACTTAAGCTGGAGGCTTACTCTGCCATTTACTTGCATGTAAACTTTTCTGGGCCTCCTCAATTTCTGATCTATAAAATTCTGATAATAACTTACTCACAGAAAGGTTATTAAGTAGAGTAATGGATTTCCATTTTTTAAAATGAAAACAAATAATAAAATATGTAGGGCGAATATTGAGTTTTCAGAGAAGATCCCTTTTGCACTTTTCTAGAATCCTCCTCCTTTCAACTAGTCAAGGTCTTCCAGATCAGAGGTACTGGAACATGATGTAAATCATCCAGTCATACCCAAATGGGGCCTCAAGAGTCACCATTAGGAGCTGAGTCAAAATTAGCATCATGCTAGTAGAATCTAGTCCACTGATGAGTTTTATCTTATATTCATAATTTTAAAATATATCTTAAAGTAAAAATGAATTTTGGATATTAATATGAAAATTAATATTACTATAATAATAAAATAAGTTCAATTTGAAAGTCCCTGTTATATTATGTATGCTATGCTACTTCCTGTTCAAAATCGCAGTTGTATCAAATGTAGCCAACTTCACGTAGTCTTATTGCCTGACTGTCCCCCGGATATATGTGGCTTTGTTATTCCTGTTAGAGTTACCACAACCGCACTACACAATTCAACTGCAATCAGCTAACCTCTTCCAATGAAAATTTGTAATTCAGTAGAATCAAGAGATGGAAACTGAAGAAAAGAGTTCTTTGGCATATTTTCAGTGCAGAAAATGTTTGCTCGTTGCTTCACATTTCTCTCAGAAAATATTATTTGTAATTCTGCATTTAAAATAAAAGCTATGCTTGGGATACTTACATTCTTATTGTCAAAACAGTGATGAGTGAAGAAGTTGTGATTGGGTTGCTTTATACCTTTGCTTGCATATTTGTAAAAAATTTATGTTATACTGCCTGTTTGAAAGACAATTTGGTAATAACTATCACAATTTAAAATGGATATACTCTTTGGCTAAAAGGAATCTCTCTTACCAAATTATTGGGCAAGTACTAAGTGCAGGATACTTGATGGAGAGTGATAAACAAGCCAAACATGCTTTCCTTTTGTGAACTTGTATTGATGCTTTAGCTTGGACTGGATTTTTTTTCCCTTGGCCTGGAAGGAGTTCTTCCAGTATTGTCTTAACACTTCTGCTTACTATAATCTTATTAATTTCTAAAATTGTCATTAAATGAAATAGCTTATTGAAATTATGTCTATAAAACTCCTTCTACAGATTTTCTTCAAACCCTTCTAAATAACAATTTCTGCAAAATATGCCTTTGGCTCTTTTATCTTCTGTTTATTCTCTCCTTTCTTAATCACCGTGATTCAAATGCCTACATAATATTCATCTCCAGCCTTTATCTCATTCAAAGGTCAGGACTGTCCAACTACTTATTATTAAACATCTAAGTGTAATATATCTCTGGTACCTGAGACACGTTTTAAACCGAACCTTTCATCTTTCTTCAAAATATTTCTTTTGCCTTTATCATGTATGTATGTTCATTATACCATCAAATTCACAAGCCCCAGGATCAAAGCTAGGAATCATGTTTTACCTCTTCCTTAACTCTAATAGCCTATCAGTTTTTAAATCCTGTCATTTATACCTATTAAATATTTATTAGCCATATCCTCTCCCTATTACCAATGTAACTGCCCTAGTAAAGATCCAACTAGGTTCACCACTAGTCTAATGTAACCTTTTCTAAATTGCTTTTCCACTTGCCAGTATTTCTTTATTCATTTCATTTTGTCCATTGATATGTTTAACAATTAAAAATAAAAACTCTTATTAAGCAAATTAAGCAAAGGTTTTTGCAGAGCTGTACTTAGTTACCAGAAAATTAAAGCAAATGAATGATAAACTGTACCATTTCAGAAATCTAATCATGTTCTTCCCCTTTCCCCAAAACTTTAATGATTCACTAATTTCTTCTTTAGGAGTCCTAATTTTTTCCTATGACATTCGATGTTTCTTCATGTAGCCTTTTTTTTTTTCTAAGTGGTCTTTATTTTCTGACCTAACATTTCTAACAAAGTACTAGGTAGACAGAGCAAATAGAATCTGCCACAGAAATGATAAATGGACTTTCAGAGACACCATGCTCCCACCTCCCTGCTCCTCCCAATCCCAACACCACCATATCCCCCGAAAACTGGACCCAGTTTTATTAGCAGATGAAGCCAATTCAACCCCACGGCTGCTCTGAACATCCTTTTCATGTTTCAGACCAAAAACTGGGTCGTTTTTGTCCATGTGTCTGAGGAAGGGTCACACTTGAAACTGGAACATATTCATAATCTCTTAAGCCACAGACAAAGAATATTTTAATTTTAGATGAGGTAGGACCCTCCCTCAAGAAAGAGTAGGAGCTCAGGCACTAATCTGCAAAAACCTTCCCCCAGCCAAACTATCTACCAGCGTTTAGCTATTCATACTCCTTGCTTTCTTATTTTGATCATTGTTCTATTCCTACTCTCTGCAAAGATCCCTCATTTTCTTATCTGCATGTCCAAATCATATCTAACCTTGAATTCAGCTCAACTCCTCCACTGAATCTTCCCCAATTATTCAATTAAATATAATATTTTTCCCTTGGCAATACCATTGCTTTTGACGGCACATTTTAAGTGACACTTGTAACTCTTTACATTTTATATTAGTATTTAAATACAAACTTAATTCCCCTATTCCAGTATAAGCCACTTTATGACGATTCACATCTCATTCTATGTACAGCTCCTTTCATGCAGTAAATATGTCTTTTTTTTAAAAAGTTTTAATTGTACATATTTGTGGGATCAGTGTGTTATTTCAATACATGCATATATTGTACAATGATTCACTTAAGGTAGATAGTGTATCCATCACCTAAACATTTATCTTTTCTTTGTAGTGATTACAGTCAAGTTCTACTTTTCTACCTATTTAGAAATATACAGTATTATTAGCTCTAGTCAACCTAGAACACCAGAATTTATTCTTCCTATCTACCTGTAACTTTGTACTCATTAATCCACCTCTCCCACTCCCCCCAACCCCCTTTCCCTTCCAGGCCTCCAATAACTATTATTCTACTCCCTACTTCTATTGGAACTCAGAACAAACTTTTTTTTTTTTTTTTTTTTTTTTTTTTTTTTTT
>NW_007728480.1:96807-128015 GCF_000696425.1 Galeopterus variegatus
GGAACCAAAAAAAAATTTTTTTTTTTTTTTTTTTTTTTTTTTTTTTGATTACACATTGAATGAGAGCATGCTGTATTTGTCTTTCTGTGCCTGGCTTACTTCACTTAACATGTTGGTCTCCGGTTCCATCCTTGTTACTGCAAACGACAGGATTTCACTTTTTAAAAAGTTTATACCACAAGTTTAATCCACTCATTGTATATTTATACCACAGATTTAATCCACTCATCAGTTGATGGACCTTTAGGTTGATCCCATCTGCAGGCTATTGTGAATAGTGCTGCTATGAAATGGAAGTGCTGAAGTCTCTTTGATATATTAATTTCATTTCCTTTGGGAATATACCCAGTAGTGGGATTGCTGGGTCATAAGGTGGTTCTATTTTTAATTGCATGTACTGAATATGTTTTTAAAGTAAATGAATAAACATAGTTTCCATGAGAAAATAAATTATATTTAAATATATTTCTTGAAAGAAAAAAATTAATCAGCTTCCACTTCAACACTGGTTTATCTTGTGTTTTACTTTCTTCCCAATTAGGAATTGTGTATATGCTTAGTGATTAAAATTTTCCTGTCATCACTTTCTAAATTATCCTATAACCCCAATTAAATGTATAATCAAAACTGAGACTTTTTAAATCCAAATTTTTCATACATGGATTTTTGATCAAGTAATATAAAAAATGGCATTAACCATTTATTAAATTAGAATATAACAAGCTTTTTCAAATGAAGCCTTTGATAGAATTTTCAGTCATTTATTTCTTAGGTCTCTTTCATCTAGTATGAAATATTTTTTAATGAAGAGACTCATTTCACAGAAAAAAAAATTCTACATTCACATATTTCAGGTCAGATAAAGCGATTTTTTTCACTTTGCCTAATGTATAGTCAGTGAAAAAAAAATCCATAATATTTTGCTGCTGTCTCATGACCTTTAAAATTTTGAACTCTCCAAGTAGCTTCTAGAAGACTTGCTTTCATAAAACAGCTTAAGTTTAAATTCTCATCCACCATGCTGGTTCTAATTGATAAAACAAATGGATTTTCAGTAGAAAGCATCAAAATTATGACCCTTTCTGAGCACCTCTATAAAGTAGAGAAAATTATTTTTGTGCCTGTTTCTCAACATAACTGCTGCATATATCCTGTTCCTGTGCAATAAATTTCAGGAATTCACATTGTTTTGTTGCAGCAGGTGACCTCATGATATTCTCCTGGACTTCCATAATGGAAGGAGGTGACAATGAGAAAGAGATTTCTTATATGAGTGACGCTGCTCAGACACCTGAAGATTTAAGGTCACCAAGCAAGCCTTGGTTAATTGTTCGGAAAGAAACAATACCTTTATCACCAGAAAGGAAATGAGGCAGAAAGATACAGAGTTTTTCTTGAGATTTGTTGAAATGTCATGGTTAATAGTTTAGGAAGCAGACAATGCTGGTGTCAGGTCCTGCATTTATTGGATTACAAATAAATTACATAGTCTCTACAAACTTTCGATTCTTCAACTGCAGAATGAATAAAATAAGGTCACTTAAACAAAGGTGTTATGACCATTAAGTGTGATTAGTTTATTTAAAGTGCCTTTTTTAAATAAATGAATCTAAAACTGTTCAGGTTATGATTATTTAGAATTGAGAACTTAAGCACCCCGCAGTGGACATTGACTGAGGGAAACTGACTTCTTCTGGGCCGGCCCGGTGGCGCACTGGATAAGTGCGCCGCTTGGGAAGCGCGGCGGCGCTCCCGCCCGAGGGTTCGGATCCCACATACAGACCGGTTCCCGCTCACTGGCTGAGCGAGGTGCGGGGGCAACACCGAGGGTTGCAATCCCGTTGCCGGTCCCCGGTCCGGTACGGGGGCAACACTGAGGGTTGCGATCTGTTGCCAGACACGGAAAAAGACAAAAGACAAAAAAAAAAAAAAAAAAAAAGAAACTGACTTCTTCTAAGAATGGGTCTGGTTTGTCCAAGAGTAATTTCCATCAAGTAGTCCAACGTTGACCAATGATACATGAGAGGAGGTTAGTTGGAGGCTTCTGAGAGTGATATTTCTCATTCTTTTTTCTTTCTTTTTTTTTTTTTTTGCATAGCAAAGTCTTTATTTTTAAATGATTATCAGTAACATGTAACAAGTTCTTGAATTCTATCATCTAGTAATTTTTTAAAATTTAATTTAATTTAATTTTCCTTCTCAAAGTACATTGTACTTGATTTTTATGCCCTTTTACCTGTTCCTCTCCACCCCCTCCACTCCCCCCAACATCGTATCTGTGCACTTGACTTAAATGGTTCAAGGAATTTTCTCAAACAACTTTACAACAAAAAAACAAATAGCCCAGATATTTCTCATTCTTAAGGGAGATGTTCAGAAAGCCCCTCTTTACACCTCTGATATGCATATGGCAGCATGTCACCTTATTTGCTACTGGCAGCTGTTTGACCACAATGAGGAATCTTTCGGGGAAACAGCCTCAGGAAGAAGCCAAGGTAAAAGCGTGCAGATGAAAAACACATGGTCCTCGATGCCGTCACTAAGCCACTAGCAAGCCCTCCTACTACTGGGCTTTTGTCAGTGTGAGTCAGTACATTTCTTTATTGTTTAAGCTACTTTGATTTTGGTTTTCTATTAATTGCAGCTAGATAAATTCTAACTTATATACTCTATGTAAGGCATTGAAAATTTCACTTTTAAGCAAATATAGAAAAATTAATTCTATAATCTTTTAAAACATTTTGACCTTTTACATGTCTAATTTGAAGGCAGGGTAAGGGAAGGATGTCCTAATGTCCCTTGAAAATTGTATTGCAGTAAGGAGGGAATCTGCAAGAAGGGACAAGGTAATTGTGTGCCACTTTGTGAACAAACGTCTCTGACAATTTATCTGAATCCCCTAACCATTTACTATTCATGCAGATTGCCTAAAGTCATTTGCTTGAGCAGTCCTTATTATTTGTGGCACATACCATTCTTAAAGCCTAATCTCTACACAAATTTTCCTGAATTTTTCTGGAAGAATGAAGAAATGGATGGCATTTCATCACTCTTCTAGTATAACCTCATCCCTCCCATAGTGTTAGTCACCATTTATTCTAATGATTTCCAAATTTATCTCTAGCCCAGACCTGCATTCCAAAGCTATCCATTTAACTGCTTCTTGGAAATCTTTACTTGTGATTTGGCAACAAGTAAATGTCTAAAACTGGATATAATTTTTTCCCTCTAAAACCTAATCTCTCTTCTCTTATCCTCTTCTTAGTAAATGCTGTTGTTATTCATCCAGTCTCCCAAGTTATTCTATATTTCTCCTGAACTCCTAGTCATCCCTGCAATAATGACCAACTACCACTGATGATATCAGCTGATCCCTATCATGGTAATCATTTTTCTTCCTTTGCCACCGCTTCTATTTAAGTCAAGCTTTTATCATTCGTGATGTATCTGTCAAAATATGCTTCTAATTTGTCAGATTACCTTTCGTCTTTTTTCCCTTGCACTTATTATCTACACTGTTGCCAGAGCAAGAGCAATCTTTTCATTCTTCAAACTAGTTGTCATTCCATTTTCTACAGCCCATTGCAGACTGAAAATTATCTAAATAATTATAGGTTTTTGGCTGGCTTTATAACCTCAACTCTTACAGGCCTTCACTGCTCACCTTTCACATCCTGCTTTCTTGGGCCACAACTCATTCTGATCATAATTCTGATCAAAACCCATACCATTTAATTGCCTGACTTCCCTGACAAGACCATAAAACCTTCTTATTTATCTTGAATATGCAGCACTTATCTAAATGATGGCACAGAAGAGGTGGTCTATACTTATTCATTAAATCAATGAGTGCATAAATGGACAATTTCCAAAGTTGTTAGAAATGATAGCAAAACCCACAGTTAATCAGCTACAAGCAAGAAATATTTGAATAGTGTTCATACGTTGGTGAAACAAATTGAGAAACTGACCCCAAGATTCTGTCTTTTAAGCATTTTGAAGAAGAATTTGCCTTCTCTGACACCAAAATCTTGACTACTGTTCTGATATCTATATTTAAGAATATATATTGGTTCTTTCACTAGAGGCTTTATGTACAAAGAAATCAGAAAAACCAAAAGTAGTGAAGACCTGGACCATGGAGCAGGTAATTTATTGCTTCTTGCCAGATCACTGTTGTTTTTTTTTTTTTTTTTTTTTTTTTTTCTTTTACAGGGATTTAAAAAATCTTTTAAAACTACTAGTTTTAAAGACTAACTAAATGTGTAAATTAGAAATGAGACTTAATTTTTTTTTACAAATTACACTTATGAGAGACTACTATCCAAATAACATTAATCTGCAAAAGTATGCAGCAAGGCTATTTTGCTTAAAACATCTATGGACTTCTCCTCTTCAAATTATCTTCAGACATGAAACGCAAACCCAAAAGGAGTCAGCATCATTGCTTATCTCAGAAATACATTTCTTTGATTAGAATATATCATTCTATTTTTATTGAACAGATATTTTGTATGAGTCTACTCTGCATCTCACTAGAGATACAACAGAAATCACAACAAAGCTCCCTGATTCAAGGTGTTTATATTTTAATGATGTTCAATATTAGCCCCACCTCTTCTGCTCCTTGAGTCCAACACACAGACACGTGCATGCACACACACACACACACACACACACACAGACCCTATATGCTGTCTGAAGTATGAAGAGAGCTCTGGGTCATATTGATTAACATTGTCATCTTTAAGCAAAACAAATCAATACATTTACACAGACTGGTGAAAGTTTATTCTTTTTAAATACTGATGGTCATGAAATTTGAATTACTGCTGTTACTCAACTTTAGTAATGAGTTTGTTTAAAAATAATAGTACTCACTAAGACTAAGAGAGTTAAAAGAATAGTCATCATTTTCCAATTACTGAAATCCTATATATAAAGTACATTTAAAATATAATAGTTTAATACTTTGTTACTTTTACTATCATTTATTTTATGAATCAAATGTATCACTATCTTACTGGTGACTGTCTGGTGGATGATTATCCCATTATTTGCTGACATATAGTAATAGGAAAGTGTGTGAAAAACTTGGCTATTTTGTAATACTTACTAATTGTCTTTGTAATACAGTAGTTGGTCCTTTAACTGGAGCTAAGTGAGTTAATAATTAAAAGTTTGGAATAGTAATTCACAGCTGGCTTTCTCTATGTATTTGAATTTACCATGGTAACCATTAATTGGTTTTGTGACTGCATTGTGTATTTCTTTAAATCAAATTGATAGGATTAAACATTGAATGGCAGTTATAAAATCCATACAGCTGATGTTTCATTATCTTGGTTATTTTCTATTATACTCCTATACAGACCCTATAACTTTCCTCCTGCACAGGACCATCAACAAAGCAATAGGTTATACCTGTTAACTACCACATCTGTTAATCAAAGTACCACTATGAATATCATTTTCATTATTTTTGATTCTAAACAACTATTTGAGAGGCTATAATGTTGAAACCACCACCTGTGTATATTTACATAATGATATTAATAAACTGAATTAATTGTACTCTCATCATAATTATTATTGCTCTTCTTTTTTTGAAGGTATGAGAACGTTTATTTTGAAATATCACATAAATCCATCTGTCTCTGTAAAATAGTAGGATCACACCTGTTTCATAGACTAGCAAATGGAAAATTAAGTTTTTTATATTGTTTATCCTAGCCTGCCAGTAATAAAGAGCAAAGTGAAAAGTTTTTATTGATTTACTATCAGTCTACTTTTTGTGAAATTTTTTTCTGCTAGACACTATTAGAATGATCTTTCTAGTTCAAATTTTTTTTATTTTTTTTCTCTTTCTGTTCTAAAACTTTTAATGACTCTCCATTATCTGTATGATTTCTCTCATTCTTTGGCCTGACATTCAAAGCTGTACATAATCTGGCCAATTCTCTGAATTCTATTTCTTTTTTAAATAAGTCTAGCACCAGTTCTACCTATAGCAAAAAATAGGAAGATATATATTTTAAAAATAAATCTGTTATCAACGTGGAGGATGAATTGGGAAAGAAACTTGAGACAATTTGTCTAGGTTCTAATATTGGTTGATATGGGAGACAATAAACTGGACTTACAGAAGCAAGACAGAGACTAGCAAACCCTTGAAGATGTGCCTGTTACAATGGTCTTCAACCATAGGGTGTGTTTAACTAGTAAAATTTAAGAGGTATCAGATATGATACAGCTGATTAGCTCAGGGAAAGCATATCCTGTGGTCACTTCAGAGCTTGATCCTCTCTGTTCTGCACCAAAAGAACAGTTCCGTAAGCACAGCCAGTCATCTGAAAAATGTGCATTGATGATCACAGAGGTATAAGGCAAGAACATTTATCCACTTTACAACAAAAACAAGAAAAGTGAATTAAAAATCTTACTATTCCTTTATTGGTCAAACTATGTTATAATCAGGTTTTTTGTTGTTATTGTCTGTGTTGTTTCAGGTGCAAAATTGCAGGTGGGCAATTAAAGAATAAGAAATTATGACAAAACTCTGTAAATAACTCAAATCATTTAAATTCATTTAAACAGGCTTTCCTCGAGGGGCCACTACATTCAGTGCATAAAGAATGATTGATGAAACTGTTTTGACTTGATAAAAGAGAGGATGTCAAGTTGCAGGGAATGGGAATATAATAAGAGACAACTTTAACTTTTTGAAAGAAAAAGTATGTGTTCCTTTTTGTACCAAATTACAAATGCACAAGTTACAAATGCAGGTTGTCCATAGGCAACTGTCAGCTTAATATTAAAAAGAACAGCAATTAAGAACTGTTTAAAAATGAACCAAGTGACAGTGTGCCAAATATCTGTTTAATCAGTGAAGGAATGGCCTCTTTTTGGAGGTGCTACGATCCGGACTTATAGGGAAGGATGACCTAGATTATTTTCAGGCTCTTTCTATGCATGGTAACATGTGGTAGAGAAAAGGACAGAAACTTGGAAGTCCGAATACCTGGCCCTGGTTTATCATATATGC
This sequence comes from Galeopterus variegatus, assembly GCF_000696425.1. Lineage (NCBI taxonomy): Eukaryota > Metazoa > Chordata > Mammalia > Dermoptera > Cynocephalidae > Galeopterus > Galeopterus variegatus. Next base: position 103,853 of record NW_007728480.1, read on the forward strand.
TGATTGAATTAGGCCAGGTACTTCAACCTTAAAATCCTTCTTCTGCCTCTATTAAAGAAGTTACTTCTTAACAGTAAACTAACAGTGTTACGTTCATACCTGGAAGAAAAAAAAAATAAATTGTCAAGGAAAAAAACATGCAAGAAAAGTGAAAGGAAGTCATTAAAAAGGGGAGTAGTTTGAACATAATATCACCTTTACAATGATTTCTTAGAATACATACAATTATAACTGAACTATTTGCAACTAGATATACTAACAATCTGTATATATGACAAGCAATATTATTATTATGAAATTATTTTAAGCAGCTCATAATTGGGAAATCCAAAGATATTCATTTCTATGCATTCAAACTTTAAAATTCCAAAAGGGTTTCTCATTGTGATAAAATATATGATAAATTTATTTGATTTCTATGCAAATCAAATAAAATCTTAATTGAATTTATGCCTCAGGGTTCTAGTCAAAGATCAACTAAAAAAATTAACTATCTGATCTAAGGCTGTCATCTAAGAAACATGAAATTAGTCTTTTTTTTCCAGGTCCTTTATTAATATTTATTAGAACTACATTTATCTCTGTGGATTTATTTAGTCACAGTTTGTGCCATCTCTACAAAGAACTCAAATCACTACATAAAAGTAACTTTATATTAGAATAATAATCGCTATTTACAACAGCCATTGTGCTTTCTGCCCCTTTGTTAGGTGGAGGGACTAAAGATGTGAAGAATATCAGTGACTCTGCTAATCTCAAGCCATTCTCTAGGACTTGAGGGGCTTCATTCCAGAAATAAGCAGTATTTGTTACAGTTCATTTCTCTGTTGCTTCTTTAGGGAATGAATGTAACACTTCAATGCCAGAAAAGAAAAAATTGTGTGAATAAAAAACAAATTGCTACATTTTCAAATGTCACAGCAGACCCATCCAGCATCTGAGCTAGGAACAAGTTTAAAACTGGAATAACTCTCCCTGCCTCCACCCCATCACTGAGGACTGACCTCCTGCTGCTTTTGCTGGAGCGTAGATAAGAAGTGCTCTTGTGCACTCTGGACGGAATATTTTGCACTGAAAATATACTGAATTTAACTCCACCTTGTTCATCTAGAGCTACCAAGTGAATACCTTTAACGTTAGATTTAGGGGAGCACATAGTTCTAAGATGGGTGATATTTGAGGCAATTATTTGCTAACTACTTTTACAAACTCTTCTATTATAATACGTAATGTTTGACATGTACAAAAAATATATTCCAGCATTTTATAGCTTCTGTATTAATGATCATTTTATGATAGTACTACCTAATGTTTGTGCACTATTTGTCTATGTGACTTTATATAGGTTAGTATAAGTCATTCTTACTGCAGTGTTTTTAGTTGCATAGCAGGAATTTGAGAGCCTAATTGAGATCCAGAAACTGAGGCACATAGATATTTTTAAAAATTGGTCAAAGTCAAGCAGGTGTATGATGGCCAAACAAGAACAACATCAGTGTCTACAGCAACCAATATGTATTGTTTACTTACCATACATGAAGTTCTGGCTGTATGTCCCCATTTCCAGTCTTCCTCATGACATGACGATGAGATTTTGGACCACATACTGCAACATATGCACTATATGCAATGTATGTAAACATGTGCAATTATTTAAAGTACTAGTATCAACTGGTTTTGAATTTGGGTAAATTTTCAAATAGTTCCAGAGTTTTTCTACATGCAATGCTTGCCTACGAAATATGAAAAAAATAAGTAAAAAAAAAAAGTGAACAATTTCCTGGAAAACATGTAATAGAACCTTTTATAACTACTCTCTTTTTTTCCTATAGGAAGGACCATAAAATCAAGCCTTTTATAAAAGTACTCCCCTTCATTTCTCCACCATCAAAGCCAAAGTGTATTTGATGTTCAGTGCACTGCAAGGTGTGCTAGAAAGGATATATCTTGGTTGCCTCCTCAACTTCTACTGCCTCCTTTTTGCTATCGAGAGTACCTCCATTAACTTCTAGGGACCTCCTTTTCTCCTATTGTGTCCTGCATTTTATTGACGAATATGTGATCCAATTCAGACTACCAATAATTAAAGATTGATCAGGGTACTAAAAAACGTTTCTCTTTTTGGTTATATGATGTGCTGCTTTGAGGCCAGAAACAGCTGTGGCATGAGAGATGCCAGAAAGAGATGAAATTGAGGTGAGAGCCTTGGTGGAACCATACCTTCCCTCTCGACTTCAGATTACAAAACTAATTCCTTTTCCTTTTTTTTTTTTTTAAGCAAATTGACTCGACTTTTATCTCAATTGCAAATAATAGCAGACTAAGTAATACAGTGGAGAACCCAATGTAGAGAGTATTACTGGGTTAGTCTGGATGCTGTAACTTGTATTAATTGTTATATTAATTTGTCTCTGTAATATAGCATGATGTAAGAATTATATATGCATTGCATCATAAAATTTTGATTTGTCTCTTCCGAAAATACCTTTGTTTGGTTTATAGTCAATAACCTTACACCTACCACAGTTTGTGGCACAGAGCAGTTATTTAGTAACTATTTAAAAAAATAATAGTAATGAAAAAAGAAAGAGAGAAAAAAGAGGAAGGAAGGACAGAAGAAGGAAGAAAAACTAATCCTCCATTGTTACTAATTCAGAGACAAGCAATAAGTACAGAAGATGAGATTATTGTGAATACTTTAAAAATAAAATAAAAATTTTATAGCAGTCCAAAAAATACCCTTCATGACTCTCTTAAATGTTACCATGGAATACATTCTTTTTGAATAAAACCAAAAGAATCATAGAAGTTTAATACAAGCATCCTTTTAAAAGTTCCGGATAGTTAACCTGGACACTTAAAGTACATAAAAGTTTGCCCTTTTAGTTTGTCTAATATGTAATATAGTCCACAAAAATTACAAGAGCTACCATTAAAAGGTGTATCTGATTGAGAATGACCTTATTAACAACTACTTCAAATTTCAGACTATCAGAACACGTACGACTATATTTTTAAAATTCAGATTCAATGTTTTGAAGTATTCTATTCTAATTTACCTTCTATCATGACAAAGGACACTAAACTCTGTCATCATTTATCTGCTGGTAATCCTTGAAATAATATTCATCTAGATAACTTTAAATAAATATTGCTTGAACTTGATGTGCAGCAGCTCCCTGCAAAGTAGTACTTCAAACACCTAAAATGGCCTAAATGGAACACTTTATTAATGTAAGTTCAAATCTTATTTTCTCATGTAAGATAAGAACCATTTGCGATTGTTTTGACATTTGCTATGATATAAGATATGAATGCATATCTTATAACAAAGCATCCACTTCTTTAACTGTTTTGATTTCTTTAAAGTGTGTCTACTCTCAGATATAGTATTAGCTTTGAGTACATCATGAAATAAAGACACTGTTTTAGTAAATACTGCCTAAATATATATGGGTTTTTTGTTTTTTTTTTTTGAGACTCTCAAAAGGTTAATATTTCACCTGTAAAAATGCAGTCACAATTGTCTCGGCACTTTAAACAGGCTTTCAGCTTTATACCTCTACTTTGTTTGCAAATAGATTATTCTGATGGGTTAAGTACCCATTTTAATAGAATGAATATGAAATTTGGTAAGTATGTCAGTAATCCATTACTAAAACATTTGTGTGATGTCTATGGTTGTATTAAATTAGTACCTCTTAAACAACTGATGGTTACAAATAATTAATATTGACTGGCTATACTCCTTTGGCCATCAAGTCTTCTTTTGTCAATCAAAGCAGGCAAGTGCATGAAGTATGTATGTGACTAGATTGCAGGTCTGCTTTATAAAATATGGCTTTCCATAGAGAAAAAAAGAGACTGGGAAAAGGTACCACAAACATAGTGTTAATTCAACACACACTGAGCTTCTTTTGCTCTGTACCCAGTTCCTTTATAGCAGTACTTGAAATACTAGCCTGGAATGTTACTTGCTTTAAAAATATCTGAATGTTACTATAAGTTTTGGAATATATGAGCACTTAAAAGGAGAATTGAGAACTTGAGATGGCAGCCTAAAAGAACAGGTGAAGTGTCTGACCAAGATTGGTTCAGAATCAAGAGAGACGTCCTTCTGTGAGACACAGATAGGCATGGGGAATCCCCAATAGTCTACACTTGCACCATGGACATTTGCAATTCAAGCTACAGGGCAACCACATGGCTTTTGTAGGCTGTGAGCCCAGTATAAGGAGCTGCTTGGAGCCTGCACAACTGCATTAATCCAGGGAGGAAGTTCACATTGAGCCTCCCCATCCCTCAGATCTTGGTCTGCTGCAGGATGCTACCATTTTATGAGACTGAAGCCAACACCAGAGTGCATTTACCTTAGGGTCCAATAGCCCTGGCATCTCCACATCCCTTCTGGGGAACAGTCAGTCCAGCACAGTGCAGAGGCTGCTCCCCGATAGAGAGACCCAGGGCTTATACTTTCCAGAACCTGACAACCAACAAACTGGGACCTTTTGATACCACTGGTGGCCCTGATATCTTCAGTGGAGGGCTGGTGCATCTCCCCCTGGGGCACAGTGTCCCACTGAATCTTCAAAGAACCCACTCAGAGCCACTCCTTCAAAGAAATCACATGGAGACTATACTACTATGCTCACCCAGAACAAAACCTGAAACACCTTACCCAGTTAACACTACAGAACACATCTACAAGAAAGTCTCTCCCTTCAAAACTTATTCTAGAAAACTAGAAAAAGTGATGGTTCCACCAGTTGCTAAGACATCAATGTAGAAGTATAAGAAATATTAAAAGAAAAAAACCAAGTAAACATGACGACTCCAAATGAATACAATAATTTCCTCATACTACACCGCAAAGATAAGGAAACCTATGACATGCCTGAAAAAGAATTATAAATACTAATCTTAACAAAACTCAGTGAGCTGCAAGATAATACAGATAGACAATACAATGAAATCAGAAAAACAGTTTATGATCGGAAAGAGAAATTCAACAAAGAGATATGTGTCATAAAAAATAACCATGTAGAAATATTGGAACTGAAGAATTCATTAAACAAAATTAAAAATACAGCCAAGAGCTAAGCAACAGGCTAGATAAAGCAGAATAAAAAATTTCTGAACTTAAAAAGAGGTCTTCTGAAATAGTCCATTCAGACCAAAACTAAATAAATACACAAAAGAATAAAAAGGAATGAAGAAAGGATGTGACATATAGGGGACAATATTAACCTTACAAACATCTATGGGTGTTTCAGAAGGGAGAAAAAGGGAAAAGGCATAGAAAACCTATTTAACAAAAAAAACCCTGAAAACTTCCTAAGTGTTGGTAGAGATATGGACTTCCAGATCCAAGAGGCTTAAAGATCCCCAAATAGATTTAACCAAAAAAGTCCTCTCTGAGACTTATTGTAGTCAAATTGTCAAAAGTCTAAGACAAAGAGAATTATAAAAACAGTAAGACAAAAGCATCAAGACACCTATATGGCAATCCCCATTAGATTAAAAGGTTTCTCAACAGAAACTTTACAGGCCAGGAGAGAAAGGGATGATACATTCAATTTACTGAAAGAAGAAAACTACCAGTCAAGAATATGATACTCAGAAAAAATACTCGCAAATCAAGGAGAAATAGTGTTTTCCCCAGGCAAACAAAAACTGAGGGAATTCACCACGAGACTGGATGTAAAAGAAATCATGAAGGAAGTCCTAAATCTGGAATCTAAAGAAAAACAATTACCATTATTATAACATGCAAAAGAATAAAACTCACCAGTGCAGCATGTACTCAAACAAGAAAGAAAATAATTGTATCTTATCACTACAAAAAAATCATGAAGTAGCAAAGACAAACAATAAGAGAGAAAGAAAGAAGCAAAGATTATATCAAACAACCATAAATCAATTAGCAAAACCAAAAATCGATTAGGTAAGGCAATTCCTTTCAATAACAACCTTGAATTTAAATAGATTAACTTCCCCAATTAAAGTTACAGACTGCCTGAATGGATTAAAAAAATCAGACCCAACTGTATGCTACCTATAAGAAACTTACTTCACCTATAAAGACAAACATAGACTAATAGTGAAGAGATGGAAAAAGATATTTTATGCAAATGGAAACCATAAATAAGCAGGAATAGCTATACTTATATTGGATAAAATAGACTTTAAGCCGAAAACTGTAAAAAAAAGGCATAGAAAGAAGGGATTATAAAATTACAATGGGATCAGTTCAGCAAGGGGATATAACAATCACATATGCACCCAACATCAGAGTACCCTGATACATAAAACAAATATTATTGAATCTACAGAAAGAGATAGACCCCCATTACAATAAAAGTTGGGAACTTCAACTCTCTTCTTTCGGCATTAGATCATGTAGACAAACAAATCAACAGCAACAAAAAAATTAATTTAAACTGCACTTATTACATTACAAATGATACCACAGAAATACAAAGAAACATTAGAGACAATTATGAACAACTATATGCTAAAAAATTGGAAAACCTAGAAAAAATGCACAAACTTCTGGATGCATACACCTATAAATATTGAACCAAGAAGAAATAGAAAGCCTGAGCAGACCAACAACAAGCAATGAGATTGAATCAGCAGTCTCCCAACAAAGAAAAGCCCAGGACTGGATGGCTTCACTGCCAAATTCTACCAAAACTTCTAAGAATTAGTACCCATTCCTCTCATACTATTCTAAAACTTGAAGCAGGAGTATTCTCCCAAATGGATTTTATGATGCCAACATCTCTGTGATACCAAAATCAGACAACGACACAACAAAAATAGAAAACTACAGGCCAATAAACCTGATAAACATAGATGCAAGAATTCTCAACAAAATACTAGCAAACTGAATTCAACAGTGCTTTAAAAAGATATACAGCACTTCAAAAAGATAAATCAAGTGGTATTTATCCCAGAGATGCAAGTTTGGTTCAACAAACACAGATCAATGAATGCGATATACCATGTCAACAAAATATAAGGACAAAAACTGTATAATCATCTCAATATATGCAAGAAAATCAATGAACAAAATTCAAAATCCCTTCATGATAAAAACTATAAAAAAATTAGGTATAGAAAAAAAGTTATTCAACACTATAAAGGCCATATATGACAAACCAACAATGAGCATCATACTGAACAGGAAAAAGTTGAAAGCTTTTCCTCTGAAAACAGGAACAAGACAAGGATGCCCACTCTCACCACTCTTATTTAACATAGCTCTGGAAGTTCTAGCCAGAGCAATTAGGCAATGAAAAGTTATAAGGTTCATACAAATTGAAAAAGAGAAAGTCAAATTGTTTCTGTTTGCAGACAACATGATCTTATATAGAGAAAACCCTTAGACTCTACAAAAAAATCTTAGAACTGATAAATGAATTTAGTAAAGTTGCAGGACATAAAATCAATATGCAAAACTCAGTAGTGCTTCCATACACCAATGAACTAGCTCAAAAAGAAATTAATTCCATTTACAATAGCTATCAAAAAGAAAAGAAAAAATTAAAATACCTAGGAATAAATATAAGCAAGGAGGTGAAATATCTCTACAATGAAAATTACAAAACACTTATGAAAGAAATTAAACAGAGCGCACACACACAGACATACACAAACACACAAAAAAAGACATTTTATACTCATGGATTGGAAGAATTAATACTGTCAAAATGACCGTACTGTCCAAAGCAATCTACAGATTCAATGCAACCCTACTAAAATATCAATGATATTCTTCACAGAAATAGTGAAAACAATCATAAAATTCATATGAAACTACAAAAGACACAGAATAGCCAAAGCAATTCCGAACAAATGAACTAAGCTGGAGGCATTACACTATGTAACTTCAAATTATACTAAAAGATTATAGCAATCAAAACAGCATGGTACTGACATAAAAACAGACAAAAAGACCAATGGAACTGGGAAATAAATCCACATATCTACAGCCAACTGATCTTTTACAAGGTGCCAAGGACACAGACTGGGGAAAGGACAGCCTCTTCAATAAATGGTGCTGGGAAAACTAGATGCCCATATGAAGAAGAAAGAAACTAAATCCTTATTTCTTACCTTATACCAAAATCAATTCAAAATATACTAAAGACTTAAATTTAAGACCTGAAACTATAAAACTACTAGAAGAAAACATAGGGTAAATATTTCAAGACATTGGTCTGAGCAAATATTTTATGGAGAAGATTTCAAAGGCACAGACAACAAAAGCAAAAATAGTCATATGGGATTACAGTGAAACTAAAGCCTCTGCACAGCAAAAAAGGCAAAAAACAAAACAAACAAAAAAATCAACATAGCGAAGAGGCAACCAGCAGAATGAGAGAAAATACTTGCAAACTTTCATCCAACAAAGGATTAGTATCCAGAATACACAAGAAATTTAAACAACTCCATAGCAAAAATAATAATAATTATCATCATCATCCAATTAAAAAGTGAACAAATGACTCGAATAGACATTTTTTTAAAAAATACATATAAATGGCCAATAGGTATATGAAAACATGCTCAAAATCACTAATCATTGGGGAAATGCAAATCAAAACCAAAATAAGATATCAGCTCACCCCAGTAAAAATGTCTATCATCAAACACAACAACAACAACAAATACTGGCAAGGGTATGGAGAAAAGGGAGCTTTTATGCACTGTTGGTGGGAATGTAAATTAGTACAACCATTGTGGAAAACAGCATGGCATTTCCTTAAAAAACTAAAAATAAAACTACCATAGGATCCAGCAATCCCACTGCTGGGTATTTATCCAAAGGAAAGAAAATTAGCCTACCGAGGAGATACCTGCACATTCATGTTTATTGCAGCAATATTCACAATAGCCAAGATATGGAATCAACCTCAGTGTCTATTGACAGGTGAGTGGATAAAGAAAATGTGGTATATATACACAATGGAATACTACTCCACCGTGCAAGAGAATGAAATCCTTTTTTGAAGCAACATGGGTAGTCTATAAGACATTTTGTTGAGTGAAATAAGTTAGGCACAGAAAGATAATTACTATAGTGGCATACAGTGGTATATATACACAATGGAATACTACTCCACCGTGCAAGAGAATGAAATCCTTTTTTGAAGCAACATGGGTAGTCTAGAAGACATTTTGTTGAGTGAAATAAGTTAGGCACAGAAAGATAATTACTATAGTGGCATACAGTAGTGCTAGACATCTATAATTAACAATAATTTATGGTGTGTTCTTAAATGGGCAGAACAGAAGAGCTCAGATGTTCTCATCCAAAAGAAATGATAAAGTTTGGCGATCATGAATATCCTAATTACCCTGATTTAACCATCACACATTATATACATGTATTGAATATAGTTCAATCAATAGGTTTCAATTAAAAAATAAATTCTTTTAATTATTAAAAAAGGTTGATTACATACTAGAGTACAGTGCTATTAAATAGAATTTTCTCCAATGATGAAAATGTTTTAGATTTTTCAGGATTTTAGCCACTAGTCACATATGGATATGAAGGACTTAAAATACAGCTAATTTGTCCAAGGAACTGAATTTTTACTTAATTATTTAATTGAATTTAAATTTAAATTACCATATGTGAATTGTGGCAACTATAATAAATTACACACAAAGTCATAGAAAATCCCAGTCTTTTGGAGCCAAACACCTTTCTCTCTCTTCTTTCATCTTCCTTCTCTAACTTTTCTTTCTTGCTTTCTTTTCTTCTTCACTCTAAAAATTGTATGGAGCAATTTCTTATGTACTTAGCACTGTTATCCATTGGGACAGCCCACAGAATAAATCTAGAATAAATGTAAGTTATAGGTTTTATTTTTCTGATCATTTAAAATCTCGTTGGTAGTCAAAAATCACACACACATATATATATATACGTACACACATATATATACTGATAATATTTAATAATTTTATATATAATTAAATTCAGAGCAAGAGGAGATTATTTGCAAGCATAATATCTTGGTATGGCTAAAGCATGGGGTGTTAAAATGATTCTTTAAGAAATAGGTTTAAAAATATATTCAGGGTCCAGAACATAGACCTTATGATGAAGTTGATCTTTAACCATTAGACGATAGAAAACTATTCAAGAGTTTAAAACTGGGGTGTTACATGGTTAGTTTTAATTTTTAAGGATATTCTGTAGAAGTACTAATGTATGCTGTAATAAGATGCTGTATTTTAATTTTCTCTGCATTTTATTATAAATTATCTATACACATGTCTGTTTCATAAACTAGAATTCAAGATTGTTAAGGGAAGAAATTATTTTATTTGTTTTAGTAATTACAGCAGCTAGCACTGTGCCAGGCTCATGGTAAGTATTCATAAATTATTATAAATTGTTTCTTGAATTCATGCATCATATTCAAGACTACAAAATATCTGTCTAGATAATCCTTAATAGTTTGAAAACATGCTAAGTTTAAAGTACAAGTTTTCTTTTCCTTTCTCTTCCTTTTTTGTATAGTAAGAGTTAGAACATGAGTCACATTAAATATTTTATCTTTTGCTCAGTAGCTATAGAGTGAGTTTTTAAACTTGGGATACAAAAGATATAAATCATAGTTTAAAGGTTACTAATCATACAGGCCAGTCTTCCAAGTAACACTGTCAATTCATTTATTTTCTGAATCACAGGGGTAAGACAATCTGTTCATTTCTTGTACCTAGACATTAAGAATTTGAAGGTTCGTTTTGACAACAAAGAGACAAAGGAAATACATATTTAATGTAAGCTAGACCAAGTGAGGCCAAGGCCGTCATCAAAAACAAAACCAGGATGTACCTGTTAAAATCACAAATCTTGTAGCCAAGCAGCCAACAACAGAATAAAATTAAGCAGAGATATTCAACACTGTGTCTGCCATGACCATCTAAAAAATATCATTCACATGAACAACATGCTACTTCCAGTAATGTCTGCTCATTCTCCCCATTTACATGGAAATTTCTGTGCTAACTGAAATGGTACCATTCCTTTTCATCCCAGAGAACCCAGACTTACCAGTGAGCCTCAGCACCACAGGAAGACCAACAGGTCTCAGGCCTGTCATTAGCCACAAAAGAAAAACGTGTAAATAACAACACAAGAGAGACACCTTGGTTAGCATAGACCAGCAGGAAAAGGGAGCCTCAAAGAAATCAATTCAGAGAAGCCAAATGAGTATCTTTTTTTTTTTCCTTTTTGTCTTTTTTCGTGTCCGGCAACGGATCGCAACCCTCAGTGTCGCGCCCATACCGGACCGGCAATGGGATCGCAACCGTTGGTGCTGCGCCCGCACCTCGCTCAGCCAGTGAGCGGGAACCAGTCTGTATGTGGGATCCGAACCCGCCGCGCTCCCAAGCGGCGCACTGTAGCAGTGCGCCACCGGGCCGGCCCCAAATGAGTATCTTTAAAATTTAAAAAAAAAAAAAAAAAATGGTTCCTACAACTAAATAAAGATAAATGCCTCTCAACAGCAGGTGGTGCAGTGCACAAAACATGCAAAATGCAACTCTTTCCAAAGTATTTTTTTTTATATACTTTGATTATAATGTTTTGGAATTACTTAAAATTGCTTTTATAAAATGTATAAAGGAATAATTCATGACACTTGCCCAAAGGGAAATTATAGTCCAGAAATTGAGTTGGATATGCAAACCTTAATCATTAATGTGATAATTTAGGTGTTGTAATAAAGTTATATACAGGCTTCACTAAAGGCAGTAGAGAGAGTTGATTACCTAAATCCCTCCAGGCAAGAAGGACAGCAAGGAGAACTTCAGAGAGAAAGCAGTACTTTAGCTGTTTGAGGGATGAATAATGAGTTTCCGAGTGATTAAGAAGAGACAGTGAAAGCAAATGGCACAAAAACATAGTGACAGAGAAGCCTCAAGAAGTATCTGGGGAACTCCAGGTAGATTCATTTGGCTAAGCTGTAAGTTATGATCACAGAGGAAAGAACATGAGCTTTGAAGTCAGGCAAGCTTAGTCTCATGTCACTGACCCACCACTTAGTAGCTAGGTGACTTTGAACATGTTAATCAACTTATCTGAGTCTCATTTGTTAAAAGGAGGAAATAATAATCACCTTGCAGGATTTCTGTGAAGATTAAATGGAAACAGGCATCTAAAATACCTTTATAGTGTCCAGTTAAAGCTGCTCAACAAATAATAGCTGTTATTTTCTTCACCATCTTCAGATTGAAGAAGTAGACTCATGGAATGCCTGTGTTTCACACTGACTATATATGTCGAAGATATTTAAAGACATAAAGCAGAGTAAAAGCAAGATCACTCCTATGTTCTAGGAAAATCACTCCGACAGCATCACAGAGGATGAGAGAATTGAGTCAGGGAAAATGGTGAGAAGACAGTGGCAATATATTTCCAGACCTGGAAAAATATGACTGCAGAACTAAAACACTAAGAACTGAGGCAGAGAGAGGGAAGTGATCATGTCTAATTGTTCCTTATCCTCTTTTCCCATGTGAAGCCGAAGTGGTTTATGGAAGACATGAAATACAAAGTCACAATTGAGGTTGCTGGGGTTACAAATGGAGAGAAACAAACATTGTGGATCCTTTCTTTCAAGCCCCATTCTTAAAATAGTAATTTTTATCACATTGTATTTCAGAATATTGTGTTCCAGCTAATCTTCAACCAGGAAATTTTTCTGTTTTGGGCTTGAACAGTAAATATAAGATATAATGGAAGTCTCTCCTGCAAACTTTACCGCTTGTACTCACCCAAGGTATTTAAGATTTTGTACACAATACCTGATAAAAATGAGTCATTGTAGTGGGTTGAATTATGTCCCCCCAAAACTCATTGAAGCTTGAATGTATTAGAAACTTGGCCCCCACTGTGATAGTTAAGAGGGTGGGAAATCCTATTATGGTAATTGGAAGGTGGAGCCTTGATTGAATTATGTCCCCCCAAAACTCATTGAAGCTTGAATGTATTAGAAACTTGGCCCCACTGTGATAGTTAAGAGGGTGGGAAATCCTATTATGGTAATTGGAAGGTGGAGCCTTGAAGAGGTGATTGGATTGTGACTGTGCAGTAGTGAATGGATTAATAATGGTGGTCTGGGGTGTGGTTCTGAGGGCTGTAAAAGAAGAGGAGAGTCTGTGTGTCTGTCTCTCTCTTCTCTCTCTGCTTCCAAAATCCTCCAATGTGAGAGTCCTGGGTTTCTGTTGCCACCATCAGATGGACTTTGGACTTCCCTGCTGCAGAAATTGTAAGCAATAAATTTTGTTTTTCTTTATAACATACCCAGTTCCATGTATTTTGTTATAAGCAACAAAAACAGACTAATACAACAGTGGACGAGAAACAGTCAATGAACATGAATGTGGCTGCTGGACATTGCCGTCCTCATGCAGAGAGCGTTATCACTGCACAAATTTTCTGTCCTAACCAATACTCTTTCTTGTCAAGGAGATTTAGTTTCATAAAGTAGCAATCTGACAGACTTTTAAGGAAACTCATCCATATCCTCCTCTAAACCTACTGTGAATTTTAGGTTTGATTCTGTTAAGCATTCTTTTTTATTATTATTATGAATATTCATGAGACACAAATTTGTTAAGCATTCTTTTAATTTTACAACAATTTTTGTTATATTCTTACTCAATGGGGCACAGTGGCTAAAACCAACACCTACCTAACCACATTGTCACCTGACATTGTCCTGGCCTGCTTTTTATAGTCTGCTCATAAAATATTCATATTGTAAGATCAAGGCAGGCTATTAGTAATTGAATGCAAATATAGCAGACAAGGGTAGTTATATAATTGCTACTTTAGTTAGATGGATGCTTAATTGTTTTAATAGTATGTCCTAGAATATTAGGAATAAACATAATAAATTTTGTTTTTGTCATGCTTTATATTTCACAAAGTGCTTTCTTATTTATTCATTCATTCCACAAATTAGAGTGAGGTTGGGGAATAAGATATGAAGGAGACAAAAGGGCAAGCTGTGCTGATATCTGGAGGAAAAGCATTTTAAGGAATGGAAACTAGAGTACAAAAATCTCAAGGTAGGATCATGCTAGAGATATTCTGTCAACAGCATGGAAGCCATTGTAGCTGGAAACATGCAAGGGGAACCACGATTGGAGAGGAAGTCCAAAAATTAATGCCAGACAAGGTTATCTAGGTTATCTTCTAGTTTGGAGACTGTTTTTAAGGACGTTACTTTTTACTCTGAGTGCGGTGGGAGATTGGAGAGATTGGAGCAGATCAAGGACATGATCTGACTTACAGTATTTTTTTAAAAAATACTGTACCTCTGGATTGGAAAGAAACATAGAGAGACAAGAGTAGAAGCATACATATTGCTTAGGGAGATATAGAAACAATCCAGGAGAGAGAGATGGTGTCTTGAATTACAGTGGTAGCAGCACAAGTGATCATGTCTGTTTTGGCTATATTTTAAGTTGGAGCTGAAAAGATTCCCAGTTATGTCAATGATGACTTCAGGGTTTGGGCCTGAGCAAATGGAAGGATTCTGTGGCTACTAAATAAGATGGGGAAAAAACTGGATAAAGATGTTGGAGGGGAGATCAGGAGTTCAATTTTGGCCTGATTAAGATGAAGATATGTATTAGATATCCAAATGGAGATTAGAAAGCACTTGGATAGACAAGTCTGATGCATTCAGAAGAAAATACAGACTGGAAAAAAAATTAGGAATTGGTAGCATGTAAACTATATTTAAAGATCTATGTCACTGGGTGTGGCCACCAAGAGGGTGGGTGGATAGAGAAGAGGCCCAAGACATGAGCTTGGAGGCATGCCAAAATTAAGAAACTGGGGAGACAAGAAGGAATAAGCAAAAGATACTGAGAAAAGCAGCCCATGATGTAGGAAGGAATACATGAGAGTGCGGTGTCGTGAGAGCTACGTAAGTCACAGTGTTCCCAGGACAGGGAGAAATCAACCGTGACACAACTGTGACAAGGTGAAGACTGAGCATTGACTATCGGATTTGTTAATATGGTCACCATTGCAGATATGGCAAAAAACAGTTTCTGTGAAGGGAGTGCAAACCTTATGGGAGTGAGTTTAAGAAAAAATGGATAGTAATTGAAAATACTAAACATAGAAATCTTTTTCAAGCTGTGTTGCTATAAAGGGGTACAGAGAAATGGGAAAGTTTGTTGAAGTGGGAATGGAGTAAAGAAAGGGCTTATTTAAGATGGGAAAAGTAACACGTTTGTATGCAGATGTATTACACTGCTTAATAATTCTAACAACCTAATTGTGAGGTAGATACTATTTGCTCACATTTTTCAGGAAAGAAAAAAAAAAACTGAATCAGATTATGACTCCTGTCCAAAAGCCCTCCCACGGAATTAATGTTAACAAGGATTTACTGACAGATCCTTTGATTCTAGAGCCCTTACTCATTATGCTTCAGCCAGGAGCCCTTCCTCCCAAATAACAAGCACTCAAAGAAGAGACGGAGGAATTTCTTCTCCCTGTGATAGAGGCCAGGTCTCCATTTATTATTATCAATGCATGTGTTTATTTTCTAGGACTGACTTGTGTACCCATGTTTAAGTTTCTCTCCTAATACAGTATCATGCTCAAAGCATTGTTTATATTTTATTGTATATGATAGTTACTGTTAATGACCCTGAAACCAAAAACTTAGTTATATTAACTTATGAAAACAATTACTTGCAATGTGATAAAAAACAGAATTAGCAAATCCAAGTGAAAACTGGTTTTGTGATAGCATACATAGTAAAGATGAAAAGTAAGGTGATGTAGTATATCTAAACTCCTGAACATTTTTATTTTTAATGTTCTTTTATTTAAGATTTTATTTTATTGAATGAGTTATATTCTTTTAGGAGCTAATATGGATAGTTGCTATATGGTGTATTCTGGGAGGTTCAGTTCATATACTTTTACAAAATGGAAAGTAATTTTTTGTTATTAAGGTGTGAAGATTTGTGCGTTATAAGTGTCTAACAATTTTGTATACTCTAACTTATAAAAGAAATTATTCTCTATCTTCTTTCTTTGGTTGAAATTGGCCAGTGAGGGCCGGCCCGGTGGCGCACTGGATGGTGCACCGCTTGGGAGGCGCGGCGGCGCTCCCGTCCGAGGGTTCGGATCCCATATGCGGACCGGTTCCCGCTCACTGGCTGAGCGAGGCGCGGGAGCAACGCCGAGGCTTGCGATCCCGTTGCCGGTCCCCGGTCTGGTGCGGGGGCAACACTGAGGGTTGCGATCCGTTGCCGGACACGGAAAAAAGACAAAAAGACAAAAAAAAAAAAAAGAAATTGGCCAGTGAATATTTATTTTGGTGTGATGATATCTACAGGTTTTAAGTAAGCACCCGTGGGAAGAACAGTGTAGGTAGGGTATATTTTCATTCTTATTACAGATATCTGAGGTTTTATTTATTTCTTAAACAACTAAATATGTTGTTACTGTGTCAAAAAACTAATTAAGTCAGTTTCTTCCTTCAACATCATCGAATTAGGCTACCCTGCTGGTGAGTAGTGTGAAATACCAAAGGTAAAATATTTTAAGATGGTTTAAATTCATACTCGAGAAAATTAATGACTATGTAAGGAGAAAAACATGCTTCCAGCAAAGAAGGTGAACACAGAGATAATTAGAGTGCACTCAATAATATAATACTAATATTTTATGACTCATATTCATGTTCTGCCATTTGATGATCATTTCAAAGCTTGGTAAAGAATATGTTACCAATTAGTTTCTTGAAAAGTACATCCAAATGAAAAGAAACTATCAAACAACTGAAAAAGATTACAGGTAATAATATAGAAAATGTTCATGTAATAATGTGTATTCTTTGTGATACAAATAAGATTTCCTTTGATTTCACAAAATCACATTATATAAAAATGTAGTCGGTTCTATGCTTGTGTATCCTATTAAAAAATGCTTAGAAAAAAATGATTATTTCCAGTTTCTCTTTTGACAGTATGAATGATGCATACATGAAAGTATGTATAAATGTAAGAATGTATTTAATTCTCTTGATTGAAATAAAATCCGTGAAAGAATATAAACATAAAGCTAAATGTTACTGCACATATACACCCCTTATTTCCATTCTTGTAGAACCGTGAGACAACCATCATTAAACGATTGTCTAATATTCTTGCACTTTTTTCTTACTAGTCAGTATATATAGACTTACCTCTAATGATCTCTTGTGCACACACACACACACACACACATGCAAATTTACATGAATCAAATCATATATACAATTAATTTTGGTGCTATGTTCTTTTACATAGTTGCCTCGCCTTCCTTTTTGCTTCTTTCCATTCCATCTTCCATATTTTCCCTTCATCATAATCATAACTAGAACAAATTTACATGAATCAAATCATATATACAATTAATTTTGGTGCTATGTTCTTTTACATAGTTGCCTCGCTTTCCTTTTTGCTTCTTTCCATTCCATCTTCCATATTTTCCCTTCATCATAATCATAACTAGAAGCCCTAGGTGTATGTAAATCATCTGAGTTTTAAAAATCTGTATTTTTCTTGCTTTTATACCTATACACACATAGATGGATATTTTACATTATTTTAAAAAGTATACTCAAAATAATTGCCACATCTCTTTGTGTGATATTTTTACTCAGCAATTTTGACTCAAGAAAATTTAAAATGTAGCTTTAATTTATTCTTCTAAAGGGCTACATAATATGTAAAGGTATCATTATTTATTTGACCAAACTTGCATAATTCCAAAGTTATAAAAAATTGCCTATCATAGCATTTTAATTTTTAAGCATTTTGAAATCCTGATTTAATAAGCATTTGCCTAGTGTTCATGTATGGACACTTTTGTGCCTTGTTCTGATCTTCCAACTTGGACCTTCTGTCACTAGAAGGAACCCAGCTGGGGGGTGGGGGGAGTGGTTAAAAAAAAGAGACTGTATGAAATTTTAAATATAAATAAATAAATTTTCTTACACATAGTTCATGATTTAGTATTGTTGGGGGTGGGGGCACTGTAATCTTTTTAGGATTTAGGGCTTCTAAATAACTTAATCTGGCCTAGGGAAAGTTATTCTTCATTTTACATTATAGAAAAAAAACTACATTTTGTTCTAATCCTCACATGCTATGTAGATATTATATGAATAGAAATAACTTACAAGCTTGAATTTTGTTGAAAGCATTAGTTTAGATGTTTAACGACTGGCCCTCTGGTCAGAGGGAAAGCCCCAGTTGGAAAGTATTTGCTGATTTCTACTCCCACGATGGTAGATTTCAAGGTACAAATATGATGCCATTGAACAAAGAGCTGGGTCAGGACAGACATTAATAATCAGCTCTCTTGGTCCTGGGCAAGCCAGTTCTGGCACACCAGCAGTTGGATTGCACTACTTATAAAATTTGACACTTTGTAATCTGGCATGTTTATCAAGGTTATCTGCTTTACTTTTCAATCGAAGATAAATCTCTTCTACGACATTCTTCTCCTATGAGGTCAAGATTATTTTACTTCCAGGCACTAGGAGCTAAAACTTATTGCCACCTATATGCTGAGGCTATACAATATTGTCATTTGGTCTTTACATTGACTCTATGAGATATCCTGATTTTATCCTGATTTTATAGCACAAGCACATCAGTGTTCCAATCTATGTTGTAATGTTTTCTTACCTTCATAGATTTCTATTATTTCCTTTTTGTTTTCATTTTGATCTTGTGCTTCCCATTTTTCCCACTTGCTGCTCAGCTTGCGTATGTGTATGTGTATGTATGTGTATATATGTGTAGATCCTTAGAGTAATTCTGCTTCTCAAAAAATCTTTGTGGGATGCTTATAACAAGGCTTGCTACCAGAGATGATATTCAAAATAGTTAGCAGTCAGTAACACAAAAACACCAACCAATAACAATGAACTATGGTCTTAGAGTTAGAGCACAGTTCTGAAGGCCACTGAGAGTCAGGCATTAAACCTTTAGTTGCTTGATTGGAGACTTCTGAAGGATCCCAGAGAAGGGATTTCAGGGGAAGAAGTATTCCAATATTTTAACAACTGATATCATTGTAGTGGTGTGTTCTACCTAAATAACCTGCTCTTTGCCCCTGAAAAATAAAGGTTGACTTATCTGAAACAGATACTCTGCAGGCTTGAATCTCAGAGAGAGGGATGAGATGGCTTCTGCAAAGATCTATGGAAAACAGTTCCGGTCTGGAACTTAAGGTAATCAATCCTGATCAACTTCAAGGCCTGAACATTACATTCCCCTATCACCCTGGGTGTGGCTGATGTTCTCCCTAACAATGAATGCTCAACTAGCAGAATAAAGAGGAGTCAAGGTGCCGCCATTTTATATTTTTATTATGTTCTGATCCCATGATCACATTAAGGTTGAGCCCAGTGCTTTTCTGATCATTTAGCTTATATCCTACAACCCAGGGTTCAGTATCCCTCTCCCAGAGTCAGTGGTCTGGGCAACAGGGGAAGAGCACATTTGCTTCTGACCTTAGCTCCTCGAGTTTTCTCTACTGAATAATGCTCCACTGGGTTTGGTGTGTGTGCTACTTAGCCATTTGCCCTTGTTCACACACCATCCTTCTATACATTTCTACATCTCCTCATCCTATACATTTCTACCACTTTTCTTTAAGGTGTATACTGAAGTCAAATCTGCTCCTTGGAAGCATGTGCTACTTAGCCATTTGCCCTTGTTCACACACCATCCTTCTATACATTTCTACATCTCCTCATCCTTCTATACATTTCTACCACTTTTCTTTAAGGTGTATACTGAAGTCAAATCTGCTCCTTGGAAGCAGCACTGTATTGTCCCATTTGGCAGCAAGGGAAAAGAAAAACATAAATTAGCATTTACTGAGCATTTCAAATATGCCAGATATCAATCTATTTTTCTCATTCAGTTCTGAGGTAGTAATTTACCATCTTGGTAAGATATGTTTCTTTTTAGAAAGCATAGCTCAGAGAAGGATATGTTTACAAGAGCTTACTGAAATTTAGCTAATTTGGCTCCTCTTTAATGTCAGAGGGATAATAAATTTTGCTATTTTAATTTTAAAGTGTACACACACACACACACACACACACACACACCTCCCTCTTGGCACTTATGCTTTGGTCATTATTATTACAAAGAAGAAATGTGAGAGCATAATTTATATTCCTTTGACAATGTGACTTCTCTGATATGTAGTTAATTATTTTTCTTAATATTTAAATGGGAAAAACTTTTTACAGAATGTTACTTGGTGTGGTACTCTAGAGACTCCAAAAAGAAACAAATTTCTGCTGACACCTTGGTTTTAGCTCAGTGAGACCTATTTTGGACTTCTGTTCTCTAGAGCTGTAAGATAATGCATTTTGACTGTTTTAAGCCCTTAAATGTGTGGTACTAAGTTACAGCAGCAATAAGAAACTAATACATATGGGAATCCCAAAAGACTCCAATGATTTTGTTGAATTGAGGTTAGAGATAAAAGTTCAATAGAAATTCAAGAGGCTGAATACTAGAGTGTGGGGGGGAGGGGAGCTCCACAAAGCGAGAGCCCTGGAACTCTGCAGAGAAATCTTTTTGAGTCTTGTGATCAGAATTGATTGTCACATGCCTGAATGGAAACTACCTCTGACTGGAGAAAATAACTGAAAACAGTAAGCTAAAAAATGTCCAGAACTTCCAAAGGGCTGGGAATAGTTTGCACTTATACCAGTGTACACTTATATCAGCAAAAACAGAGAGACATGTAATACACAGGATTCAGTCAGAGTCCTCAGGTAGATATTACCTTAGAAGCAGGGCTAAAGTAAGCCTAGAATATAAGGTATTATTCTAGATAATACCTCCCTATGTAAATCTTGATTTTTCTAGATATTTCCTAACAAATCTTGAAAGCATACATCATCACGATTTAACTTATTTCAAGTAACTGTGTATTAGAGAAGAACCTAATGTTGTTTTAAGAATATTGATTTCAACATCCACAACATAAAATTACAATGCTTACTTAGAATCTACTCAAAAATTACCAGGCGTGTAAAGAAGTAGGAAGATGTGATCAATAACTAGGGGAAAAAAATCAATACAAATAGATCCCAAATGACAAGGAAAATAAAATTAATAGATAAAGAATGTAAAACAGCTTTTATAATTATGCTTCATATATTCATAAAGGTAATGGAAAACATAAACAGGATGGCAACAGAAGTAGTACTTAAATAATAAAATGAATCTTTTAAAAATCTGAAGTAAAAAATGCACTAAGATAACCACAGATTAGACAGTGCAGAAGAAAACATCAGTGAATTTCAAAATAATATCTAAAATGAACCCCAGAGAAAAAAAGAATAAAGACTGACGACCTGTAGCATGTAGCAAAATAGTAAGTCTGTGGCCCTCACATCTCGGGCATGAGGGGTGATGGTCAGCTTTGTACCCCACGAATAATTGTAACCAATAAAAAAATTAAATTAAATTATTAAATAAAGCATTTATTGAGCAACTAAAAAAAGATGCATATATTTTTTCACAGTTCTTGTTTCTTAAAAGCATGTATAAACTATGTCTTAAAAGTAAATGTACCTCTTTTTTTTTTTTTTCTCAAAAAGTTATTGCATTGATGCATTTTTTTATCTCCTGGTATCCTGGAATTAAAAATATAACTCCCCTTGGGGGAAAAAAAAACATTAAAAAGACACACATATGTATTTTATTTTTGTTTTTATTGGATACAAAACTCATATATTAGACAATCTTTATTAAAACCAGAGGCATAAGAACCTGGGATCCCACCATTTTGCCCTATCTTTCTCTTCACTCCACCTCCCTGATGGTGGCTTTGAGGTGGCCCATCGCTAGTCGCTTGGGGTAAGTGTCTGTCACCCACATCTGACTAAAAGCTCTCCCCATAAACCCAAAGTAACACACTGACTATTTTGGATTTGCTTCAGTTGAATTATGATCTTTCTCAGCCAACCTCACTCATCATTTTTTCCCCCAAATTAGAAGAGAAATAAAACCCTTTTCTGACATCCCGATCCTGTCTGATACCACCAATGGTATATGCATCTTTTTTTTTTTTTTTTTTTTTCCATTTCAGGACTGAAAATTTCAGTATAATCCAACCTATGCTTCTCTAACAGACATAATCTATTTATTTTTAACCTCTTTTAAGCAATTATAAATTTGTTCATAAAACACATCATGTTTTTAAACAAACAAGAAAGAAGATTCCGAAACACTTCCATTTTTTGCTTCCAGAAAAGCCAATTCAGTGGTCAAGGATGTCACTTATATTTCTAGAAAAAAAGTTGATTTTCTCCAAAATCTTCCTAAAATTCCACTGCCTTGTCATTTGGGGTTTATTAAATTATTAAAGATGCTATACACCTATCTAATTAGGTATGCTGAAATTATTACTCAGGTTGAAGAGTCATTGTGTCCTAATACTTGACTTACAAGCTAGGATTTCAGTAGTTTTGTTTTCCACTAAGTACAACAGTTTATCTTTAACCATGAGGGAAAGACAAGCAGAATTTTTCAAGAATGATGTGAGCTCTCAAAGCAAATAGCCTTTTCTGAGCAAATGGTTTATATGGACAAGTGAGATGATTGGATTTTTACGAACTATAAAGCCATTTACCATACAAGGGAAAAAAGCAGGAGCATAAGGAAATTGTAATTCAGGTTTACATAATAAACTATAAAGGGCAGTGAAGTGACAGACTAAACTTGCACAAGAAATGCCAAAAGCATTTCCTACATAACCAGGATGTGCAAAATTCACAATTTTTGATGTTCTCTGAAATTCCAGACAACTTTTAAAGGTAGAAAGAGATTATGAATTTATGTTTCTATTTCATCAAAAAACATTCTATGAACATTATTTCTATGAAGTTTAAATAGAGATTTAGCATATATAATGCCTATCTAAATATTTTTTTTTAAAATCAGTGCTTCAGATGTTTTGCCACACAATGCCAAGCATTCTAATGTTTCCAGTTATCATAAGGTAAGGGAATATCTGTACTTGGAGACCTGGAGACCGCCTGACCTATGGAGGGATACTAAAAAAAAAAAAAAGTATGATTTGACACACCAAGTTTTTATTTCTGTGCAATCTACTAGTCTAAGAGCTGACCTTCCTTGCCCGTCAAATCCTCAAATATTTTTAATCACCAAGAACTTGTTGGAAGTAATAAATACTCTTCCTGTACCTTCCTTCATTCCGATATATACTAAAAACTTCTTGCAACAATCAGCTTATATTCTTCCTAATAAAAAATTTTAGTTTGATTATTTTAAATCATTTTTATGTTGGAAATATTTTTATCTATTTGGACTACACCCAGCTTTTCTACAGTGATACCAGACATGGGTGTCTGATGATGGAAAGAGAACTGGATTTGAAAATAGAATGCACAAATAGATACATAGTTTAGCGCAAATAGTTTTCTATCTGCATTTCTTCAAGTGCAAGATGGTTACTAGACATACTCTTAAGAGTGTATGGTTCTCACTTCTCCTTTCTTCCTTTGTTCTACTCTAAAAAAGAGAGATTTGAATCTGGTGGATCACATTTCTTGCACTGAGATGGACCACAGCTGTGATGGATGAAATTTTCAAAAAGTAAAAAATATGAGCACAGGTCAGATAGAGGTGCTCTCTTCTTCTCACTTATTTCAAAGTGACTGGAGTGATAAATCTTAACGTTCTTTCTCTCCCTTTGGGACACTTTCTCTTCTGCCCTGTGGCAGATTAACCTTTCACAAACATTTGCTATTCGATAGTACTTAGAAAGGGATGATTATGGTTGAATATCCTTACAAGCAAACCCTTAGTGGAGATTATTTGTATATGTTCGTGTGTGTAGATATATATGTGTGTGTGTGTACTTATATACAAGGGTACTTTAAAATGGTTGTGGAAAAATAAAATTAAAAGATAAAACAAATCATGACTTTTTGAAGACCCCTCATATATGTGCATGTGTTATTTATATATGTGTGTGTGTGTGTAATGTGTATGTGTATATCTTTATACACACACACACACACACACACACACAGAGATTTCTGAGAGCTTT
>NW_007728480.1:128127-131388 GCF_000696425.1 Galeopterus variegatus
GTTGTGGAAAAATAAAATTAAAAGATAAAACAAATCATGACTTTTTGAAGACCCCTCATATATGTGCATGTGTTATTTATATATGTGTGTGTGTGTGTAATGTGTATGTGTATATCTTTATACACACACACACACACACACACACACAGAGATTTCTGAGAGCTTTACCAGTGTTTTAATGCTAATGTGGTGTCACTTCACTATTTTGAGATTTTAGCTTCATTCCCTTTGGCTGGAAGAACTACCTCAAGTTGCTACTCCAGTAACGAATAAGCCAAGAAGTATCTGAAAACTATCAAAAATCTTGGTATTGATAAATGAGAAAAATGCTACCATATCTACAAAGTTTTTCCTGATCATTTTCTTTCTTTCACATTTATTATTTTAAAATATTTATTGAGCTTCTACTACATTCTGTGGATTTCAGTGTAACAGCTCTGCTGTCATCAAGCTTGCAATTTTAGAAAGGGAAAAGAGAGTATTATGCATATAAATAAATAAATAAGCATATGACTATGAATTGTGGCAAGGAAGCTAATACACCAGGAAAGGGAATAGAAACTGACAGGGGAAGCATGCTCAAATGGGGTGGCTGGGGAAAACCATGCCATGGCTATGGCACTCAGCCAGCCCTGAGGAATGACTGAAAGGAGCTAGGAAGAGAGCAGGGCAGGGGAGGGAGCCTGTGCAGAAGCTTTAATTTAAGGAAGGTCCTGTAATGATCAAGAACCTGAAAGGAAAACCTCACAAATAGAGCAAAGCAGTCATGAGGAAAAGTGCAGAAAGTGATTTGGGAGAGGAAGGCCATGCTAAGGATTTTCAACCGCTTTCAATGCAGTGGGAAGCCCATGAACATTTTTGAGAGAGCTCTAATCTCTCTTATCACAGTGTTCACTTATGTTAGTACTAATAACGTTGTAGAACTCCCACAACAGACCCCACCTTCCTCAGCAAGGCTGAGCTCCTTTAAATTGAGGATTTTGTCTTATCTTTAAATCCCAAGGCCTAATATGGTGTGTTGCATACAGTAGGACCGCTGTTAAACATTTATGAAATGAATGAGCAATTGAATAAACTACCCGGTGTCATGTCATCTCTTCCACCTACCATTCTAACATCAAGAAAAACTTGATTTTAATGGGGAATTTAACAGATTATTTAAAAAAATTTTCTGCACCAGTGTTACACTCCATCAATGTAAAGGACAATGATATCAATATTTTTATGTATGATATCTAGTATACTAGTATGTAGATTATTGACCACATTTTCACTCCCCAGGACCACAGTCCTAGAATTTTTCTGCATCTTGGTATCTATAGCTTCACTCCTTGCTCCAGGCTCCTTACTAATTCCAGAATACTAATCAGGTCCACAAATAATAGTCTAAATTTCATTGCCATATTTTCCTGGGTAGCGCGGCTTATAAAAATAATTATTAGGCCGGCCCGATGGCGCACTGCTACAGTGCGCCGCTTGGGAGCGCAGCGGCGCTCCTGCTGAGGGTTCGGATCCCACATACAGACCGGTTCCCGCTCACTGGTTGAGCGAGGTGCGGGCGCAACACCGAGGGTTGCAATCCCGTTGCCGGTCCCGGTCTGGTGTGGGCGGGACACTGAGGGTTGTGATCCGTTGCCGGACATGAAAAAAGACAAAAAAGGAAAAAAAAAAATAAAATTATTAAATAGCAGTTATCACAGTTCAATTCAACCCCTTCTAATGGTGATTGCAATGAATAAAACATTTTAAAGTTTTTAAGCAAGTCATATTTTCTAAGAGACTTTTTAATGCAGCTCGTGAATAAAACTACAACAAATTAGCCTTTCTATAATTTTTCCCCAGATTGAAAAGTAGAAAAGACAGCTATATAGTTTGCTTGAAATGTTGGAGGAAATCCTACCAAGAAAAGGGCAGATGTAATATGTCTCAGCAGGTTATAGGCCTACCTAATTGCAAATATGCAATAGTAAGTGTTACATATAATTAGGAGCTTAAGTTAAAACCGGTAAGAAAAATATGAGCTTGGAATGGGGGGATCAGGAAAATACCATTTTTTATTGCTACCATCTGGTCATATTTCCCATAGAGTACAGAAGACATGAAATTCTTGAGCTTCTCACAGTAACATTAATAAATGATAATCTAAACCTCGTCTCCTGAGAGGTCATTCAATCCTTAGCTTTGAATAGTTTTGCTTCTGTCAAATGAAAGCAGATCATTACATGATTAAATTAATACGTATGTGTGTGTGTGTGTGTGTGTGTCCATGTGGGTGGTGTATATGTATTTTCAACCCTCCCTGGGTTGAAGTGGGAGGAGGAGTAAAACACATTCAAGTCCCACTAGACCATCCACAGCACTCAGTACAGATACTTCCCTCTTTTAAAAAATGAGTATGCCCTGAGAGTTTGATTTGAACCATGTATTTGACCCTTTTACAGAACAATATATCCCCTCTGGCTCTTCTTCATGTAGTCTGTGCTTGGCTTGTATTTAGAATTTAGCTGGGGCAGGTCTGACCTGCTGAGAATTGGATAGAAAGCATTGTTTTTTAGAGCTCTATGGCTGAAGACTGGCTTAAGAATCACAATTGAGCTTTGACATTTAGACCTCAGAAAGAGAAGCAAATTCCAAATCTTTAGTCTTACCATGAATCATTTGATACACATCCCTTTAGACCTAGTCCTAAAGTAACCCTGATTTAAAGTCAAAGGCAGATGCTTTTCTCACATCTTACTTGACTGCTTAAAAAGAATATTATTCCATAAAAAACATTATTCAGTTGAAATAGATCAGTAAATTGAAGCATAAAATATATCTTCTTCTATTCAACCAAACTACTAAAATAATTAGCCTGGGAGACTTGTGCATCCTTTACATACTTTTGTTTTATTTTAGAGGTTAAAAGAGAAATATTTAAGAGACTTCTATATTCCGAAGGGGGGAAAAATCATGTTTTGTGGTGAATTAACATGGAATTCATGAAAGTTAACTGGGCAAAAGACTGCACTGTGAAGCTATCCTAGAGAATATA
The DNA here is from genome assembly GCF_000696425.1 of Galeopterus variegatus. Lineage (NCBI taxonomy): Eukaryota > Metazoa > Chordata > Mammalia > Dermoptera > Cynocephalidae > Galeopterus > Galeopterus variegatus. The sequence goes on from NW_007728480.1 coordinate 131,162, forward strand.
TATATTTTCTTTATATATAATGAGAAGGGAACAAGGAGATCTGCTGCTTTATGAAAATAATAGTAAAGTAAAGCGGTTCATCCAACTGTAAGAAAATGTCTGATTGGATAGGTGGGGTTGGGGAAATCCAGAGGGTAGAGCGGTCATTTAAATAGAGAGAAATGGGGGAGACAAGATGGCGACGGGTCTGAGTGGCCGTGCCAGGAGACAGCGCGATCCTGTGAGCC
>NW_007728480.1:135445-136631 GCF_000696425.1 Galeopterus variegatus
TTCCAGCTACTACAGCAGGGAAGACAGACTGAACATCATTAAAACAAAAGGCAGGAGAGTTTTTAAGGTAAAGCTCTCAATCTTTAAGGATGGAGGTAAACTAGTGGAAAAGTACTAGAGGATGTTAGTGAAGAGGCTGGTCAAAGTGATTATGCTATCTGTGTTTGCTAATTGGTACTTGTTAAAGGTAGGCTCATATCTCCCACAGAGAATGGGAAATAGGATCCCCATCTTTTTTGATATTTACATTTCAAACAATTACTCCTGGGTAATCAGAAAGACATTCCTGGGTTGTAAAACTGGCAAGAGGCTATGAGAAAATTTACATCCAAAAGGGGCAGAGGAAGAATTTACAATTGAGAGTTTTCTAAAGTAAATGCTCTAAGAAAAGGGAGGTCAGGTTCCTGTAGTTAGGAAGAAAACTATCTAAAGTTTAGTCAAGCTAAGGAGAACATCAGTCAGGAATACGACTGACAAAAAATTAGACAAAACTCTCTACCATCATAAGACTTGTATTCTAGGAACCTGTATCCCTAAAAAGATAAGTAAACTTGAAAATAAATNAAAAAAAAAAAGTTTATACTAGAATACAAACCAACAGAGGCAGCCCAGAGATGGTCTCTCCTTCTCTCTCCTCTCCCTCCCTTCCTCCTCTGTCTCTCCTCTCCAAGCACATGTTTTTTCATTCTTCCTCTGCCTACTGGAGCCTTGATCTTCTGTGCTTCTTTTCTACCTTATCAAAGTTTTAGCTTTTGCAAGGCTTTTTATCCATTTATTCACTCACTCAACAAACTTTTCCTGAGCATATACTATGAACATGCACTGTTTTCATTACAGGAGATATTAAAGAGAAATTGCACTGGACACTTGCTACAAATGACAAGACAGATTTTATTCCAGCTACTACAGCAGGGAAGACAGACTGAACATCATTAAAACAAAAGGCAGGAGAGTTATTAAGGTAAAGCTCTCAATCTTTAAGGATGGAGGTAAACTAGTGGAAAAGTACTAGAGGATGTTAGTGAAGAGGCTAGTCAAAGTGATTATGCTATCTGTGTTTGCTAATTGGTACTTGTTAAAGGTAGGCTCATATCTCCCACAGAGAATGGGAAATAGGATCCCCACCTTTTTTGATATTTACATTTCAAACAATTACTCCTGGGTAATCAGAAAGACATTCCTGGGT
>NW_007728480.1:137263-173311 GCF_000696425.1 Galeopterus variegatus
CATAAGACTTGTATTCTAGGAACCTGTATCCCTAAAAAGATAAGTAAACTTGAAAATAAATTTAGGAAAATAAACAAAAGAGTATATCATATTGGGCAATTGCTATGATAGAAAGCACAACAAGGAAGAAGGCGTGGACCACAGTAGGTGAGGAAGTAGCTCAGTCTTAAATAGGGTCATGAATGTCCTCACTGATAAAGTAAGCTTTGAGCAAAGTTCTGAAGGGAATAAGAGCAAGCCAAAGAAATACCTAAATGAAGAGAATTCCAAACAGAGGTGAGAACATGTGCTAAACATCTGAGTCAGGATCCATGCTCGATGGAAGTCCTGAGACGAAGGAGAAGTGTAGCAGGAGATGAAGTCAGGGAGATAAGAGAAAAGAGGCAGAGCAGAACCTGTAGAGACCTTTAGGTCACAGCAGGGACTTTGACTCTGTATAAAAGAGCATCAGAGGAAGAGAAGCATCCATTGACTAACTTTGTAAAAGGATTACTCTGGCTCTTGCATTCATAAAAGTGCTGTTTGGAGGGGTAAGCACAGATGTAGGGAGCCATGGGTGGATATGTCTAGGGGACCTTTGGAATCTGAAGTTAAGGGGAGCAGCGTGAACTGGAGATGAAAATGTGGGAATTATCTGTATATAGATATGATATAAAGCCACCTGACTGGATGAATATATTAACAGGACAAGTATAGGCAGAAAAAAAGGATTTGCCTTAATTCATGAAAACAAAGAGAAAACAGGTAGAGAGGCTCCAAAAGAAGATCAGTGAGGTAGAGGGAAAGCCAGGTGTTTTCTCCTGAAGGACAGGTAGAGAAAGTATTTCAGGAGAGTGGTCTGACTGTCTAAAACCTCTAATTGATCAAGGAAAAGGAAGACTAAAAACTCACCTCTGGGGTGGTGTAGTAAAAGCTTGATTGGAAAGGCTTCAGAAAATTAGAGAAATGTATTGACATCTATTAAACAATTTTTTTTTCCAGAAATGTTGCCATAGAAGGACAAGAGAAATAGAACAGAAACTAGAAGTAAAATGTGGAGTCCAGAGAAGACTTTTTTCCCCTTTAGATAGAAGAAATTATAACATATTTGTATGTTGATTTATTAAAGGGGGGAGAAGATAATGCAAGAGAAGGAGGAGAGGACTGCTAGACTGATATTCTTGAATAAACAACAGAGGATAAGACTGCATGCACCATGGAGGATTTGGCCTGAAGTAAGCATGCTCAGTAAGTACATCCACGGTAAAGGTGGACAGTCAGAGTATATGGGCACAGAGGTAGGCAGGTAAGTGGACACGGAGGTAGGGACATGTGAAAGTACTACTAAAAATTCTTTCAATTTCGGATTATAACTTCGTTCTTTCCTACTCAATTTGCTGAGAGAATCTGATCACCTTGCTCAAATGTTCATATTTGGCAGGCCATTGGTCAACATTCCTGGTCAGAAGATGTTGTCAGGAGTACTGGAGTATGTGGTTCAAGTCATAGATCTTTAAACAGCAGGGGCTGATGGAGAACAGTTTCCATCAGAAGAATTTATGACCGGCAGATTCTGTAAATATGTGTTAGCAGATTTGTTCACCAAAAGAGTTCATGAAAAATTAAAAATTAACCAAATAAATTATTGCCTAGAATTTAGGCCATAGACAGAAAAATGTAAGACAAGAAACCTTGTAAACTCAGAGAATTTTATAGACTCAAATATGACTAATTATTTTGATATTAAAACAGGACTTCTCTCATCACTGGTGTACTGGTAATAGGATGTTATTAGTTATATTTAATTATATTATTACTAATATATGATATTAATGATTATATTCGATATTTTATATTATTGTGATTGCACAAATGATTGCATATAAACATACTTAATATTTTGAGCAGATACATGCATTTTTCCATTTAATCTTCACCATATTTTCTGAGATAAGTAATAAGTACTTCATTTTACAGATGAGAAATCAGAGGCATAGAGTGGTTAAGAAATTTGTTGAAGTTAATAATTGTGAGAAACAGATTTTTCTTTCTGGTATAGATATTAATAAAACTGAGTCTCAGTATTTGAGTAATTTACTGTGTAAAAATAAGAGCTAGGTATACAAACAATGAAATTATGGAAGGTCTATGCTAAAAGTAAGTATGACATATATCCCGTAGAGACTCATAAAGGGAATGGTTATCATATCTTAATAATATATGAAAAGACTCAGGAAAGATTTTATGAGTCTTGGCCCCAAACTGGGTTTTTTGACAGGGTATTTCAGGTAGAGGAGAGGTGTGCGGGGGCCCAGGATATTCAGGAAACTGAGGCACTTCAGGATTTGTAGAGAGCAAGCATGGGAAGGCCAGAGAGGGTTGGAGATATCGCAGGGAGGAAAGCCAGGCTGCAACTTGTAGTGGGCCCTACTGTAGTGGGCTGAGACAGCAGTTTCTATAGTATAGTCTGTGGACCCCTGGGATCCCCAAGACTCTTGCCGGGAGTCCGTAATGTCAACGCTAGATGTATAGTACTAGGGCATATTTGGCAGACACTATCTTGAAAACGAATGAAGTGAACTTGTCACGTAAGGTAAACACTAACAGGATTTGCTGCCAATGATAAAATTCAAGCTTTTAAAAGAAAATTAGAATTTTTAGGGAACTTGTATCTGCTCGTTTGAGCTTGACATCTTCTCAATATCTAAGGCTTTTCTGACTGAGATTTGGGCTGATATCAATGAATGTGACTTTTTGATATTATTCAATATCAACATTCGGAATATCTGTATAAAAATTCAGTAAATAAAAAAATTCAGTAATGAAAATTCAGTAGGCCAATATTTTCTACATAACCAAAGCAAGATATAATAAAATCATATATGAATAAAAGTTTCATTTAAAGTGCAAGTTAGACCAGTGGATTTTAATTTAGTATAGAAAAAAATGCCATTAATATTTCATATTACACATTGTAACTACCCTGTAAGAAACTATTATTTATTGAGACTTGGTATAGTAGCAAAAAACAATATCCACAATCACCTGAAAAAGACTACTAAAATATTCCCTTATTTTCCAATTACATATCTTCATGAGGCATGATTTTTGTCACAAACTTTAAGAAATAACACATCACGACCAATTACATGCAGAAGCAGATCGAGTAATTCAGTTGACTCTTATTAAACTAAATAGTAAAGAGACTTACAAAAAATATTAAGAAATGCCACTCTGCTCACTCTTTCTTTTGTTTTAAAAATATTGTCTTCCATAAAAATGTTATTTGTGTTAATATATAATAAAACTATTTTTATTTTAAATGAATTAATAAATATTTATCTCAGTGTTGATTTCTAACACAGTAAGTAAAAATAGATGTAACCTACATCAGCAAAACTTTTGAGGGTCATCAATCAATTTTAAGGGGATAAAGTAGTCAGGAGGCCAAAAAGTATGTGAACCGCTGTACTAGGTAAGCTAAGAAGTTTTATTTATAGTAATGAGTAGAATAAGAGATTTGTATTTAGAAGACGATTCAGTAAGCAGGCTAGAGATGGGCTAAGACACTACTGTGCTGGTAAAAGTTTAGGAAGTTTATCTTAAGTAAAACTTGGAGGAGAGGTTATTTTACAGTTTCTGTTACCAAACAGATTTGAATTAGGTACAAAATGTTCCATTCTATACTGATTCCCACTCTAGCGTGAATGATTTTTGAAGGTTCTAATATATTCATTACACTTAAGAAAAAATAGTGAAAGAACAACAGAAGTTCATTGTGTATACTCAATTGGGAAAAAATGCAGACGGGCTGAGGCTGTGTCCTGATATCTTAAGGGTGTTCATGTGGAAGAAGGAATTAAACTTGTCTGCTCCAGTGAGCATAATGAGTTCCATTGGGTGGAATTTGCAGGGAGGCCAATTTTAGAACTTTGTGACAATTAGAACTGTTGAAAAACCGAATAAGCTGCCTTATTTGGCTGTTAATTCCCTGAAAATAGCTACTACTTAAAATGCTGACTCTATGCAGTCCATTCTATTAGACACTTGACATGGTACCAATTCATTTCATTTTTACGATAACTCCAAGTGATAGGTGTATTACATCCCTATTTTATAAATGAGGAAATAAGTTTAAGAGTTTAACTCTTTGCTGGCTTCCCCAAGGCCATTCAGCAAGAAGACATCAGAGCCAAAATGTTAACTCAGGTACTCTGTTTCCTCTATTCAGGCTTTTGACATCAGGTACACAGCCTTTCCACGAAATGTGCAGCAACAGCCATGAGGAACATTGTGACAAACTGGATTAAAACCTCTCTACAGTTCCTCGTAATTGCTAAGATTTTTTATTTCTTGGGGAAGAGATTCTGCTCTCTATCTTCATGTTCTCAAAGCTTTCAAAATGCCTGGAACATAGTTTATTTTCAATAAGTATGTGTTAAATGAATAAATTTAAAAGTTTATGATTATAAAATAATATGAGTATGGTGCATTGTTTAGAAAAGTTGTTGATATGTGTGGTAATTTTAGGTGTCAGCTTCACTGGATTAAGATACCTAGATAACTAGTAAGGCATTATTTCTGGGTATGTCTGTGAGGGTGTTTCCAGAATAGACTGGCATTTGGATCAGTGGACTGAGTAAGGAAAATCTGCTCTCACCCAATGTGGGTGGTCACCATCCAATCGGCTGAGGAACCAGATAGAACAAAAGACAGAGGAAAGGCAAATCCACTCTGTCTTTTGGAGCTGGGATACACTTCTTCTCCTGCCCTTGGACATCAGAATTCCAGGTATTCCGGGCTTTCGACTTCAGAACTTGCTCCAGTAGCCCCCTTCCTCAACCCACTCCATGGATTCTCAGGTCTTCGGCCTCAGTCTAAGTGTTACATCATCAGCTTCCCTAGCTTTAAGGCCTTTGGACTTTCAGACAGCCTGTTGTGGGATTTCTCAGGCTCCAGAATCATGTGAGTCAATTCCCCTAATAAATTCTTTCTCATCTCTCTCTCTCTCTCTCTCTCTCTCTCTCTCTCTCCTGTTGGTCTGTTTCTCTGGAGAACCCTAATATAGTATGTTATTTTTAATCACATTAATGATTAAGAGTTATATTCTGTACATGTCAATATTACTTGATTTAGCCAAGTTAGAAATAACTAAAAATAAATAATGCTGTTGAAAAAACTTTAATTTAAAAATTCTACGCAGATATGATGCTGGGTCCATGAGAAATGAGTCTTTAAGAGTTTTATTTAATTGTACATGGAACTGATACGATTAGGTTTATATGTTGAAAGAGCCAGAGCAAGCCTTTTTCTAATGTATTTTTTATCAAATCAGAGTAATAAGAGTAACAAGTCATTGGATATTTTTAGCTTCCAAGAATATCTCTCAGACAGCTGCTCTGTGGAGTTGGAGAGGAGAGATCTACTAAGTGCTTGTAATGTGAGGTGGTTTGTCTCCAAATTCTCTACTATATTCTATCTGTGGTTTATCACATTAAGATAGTAGGATAGAAGAGAAATTACAAAATAGTAGGAGTCAGAAAGATTTCTCCAAATCTTTATCTACCACTAGCCAGCCCTAAACTGTAGCTACCAGATTAATTAAACATATTAAATTAAAATTTAACCTTGTGCACCCTAGAGAAAGGGGCCAAAAAGAACAATGGAGATCTTTTCTTCTCATTTAGGCCTGTATGCGTCATCTGAGGTTTGATTCCCTGCTAGTCACTAGGAACATGGACACTCCTACCCCTCCTAAACATCATGTGGCAATATTTTATAAATTTCAGATGTTCAGGCATGACCATTGAGATTGAACATAAGAACACTGTGTTCAGGAAGTCACTTAGTTTTCCCACTTGTGGTAAGAACCTCTTTAATTCTATATGCAAATTTATGCATACAGCATGCAGATTTTATATTCTCTAGATTCTCTGACAATATCTGGTAGCCTTATTGGTAATGACCACTGTTGCTGTGGGGTTTCGCTGAGCAGATTTGGACAATAAAACCTGTGGCCAACATATTGGCTGCCAGTCTGAAGCAATGCCAGGTTATTTAGCCCTTTAGTGACAGGTTTCTGAAGTTAGACCTGTCACCTTGAAGCATAAAAAGAATTCATAAAGATGAGTTTTTGCATGAACACTAATTTGGCAAATATATATATATACATTTAATTTCTGAAAGGAAAAAATATTTGAAAGAGCACAGTAACCAGCTGTTCAGAAAATGATATACCTACAATTTAGCAAAATTGAAGATAAGCAAAAAATCAGTAAAGACATGCATTTTCTCCTTAAAATTCAATTTGGCAAATATTTTAAACTTTGGCGACAAGGTTTTCTGAAAAGATCCAAGAGACAGCTATGCACAGAACAATGTACCTTGGAGATATAAAACTAGAGAGATGGGGACAGGAAGAATTTTCCTCTCCTGTGTTTAAAGCTTTGGTGGCAATTGCTTTCATTTCTATTTTAAAAATATACATATGGTGAATCCTATCTCACAGCTTCTTTAATAAGCTGGAAGGCACTTTAGACCTGTATGTATCAACAGAACAATCATTTGTAGCAAATTCTGTTTTGCTTAGTAAAAAATGATGACATACCTGGGCAAGCATTCAGAGATTGAATCTGTCAAATTATAGATCACTTGGATTAGAATAGGTGTTTCAATGGTTCTTCCTTCTCTGCTGGTCCTTGTGTGCTGTTGACTAAGACTCTTCAAGCCATGCGCTCACTGCAAGTCAGATGAGCATATGCCAAGACAATGGGGGAGATAACTCCTGAATGCTTAAGACATGGGGCATATTTTAAATACAGCTCATCTTACAGTGCTTCATTTTTGCAAGTTTTACTGCTCTAGGAAAAAATCTCTCTTCTTCCTCAAAACAAAGAATTCAACTCTGTCCAAAATATCACTTTACTTGGCCACACATAGCCACAGGATGTCACTTAGCAAACCTAGGATTCTAGGGGAGAAGTCCTTGAACTGATTTTGGTTCTTTTAATTCTGTTCCCTCTTTCCCTCAAATGTCTCCAATGCACTGATGTTCCAATCTGTATAACTTTCACATGCAAAAATAAATAAATAAATAAATAAAATTTTAAAATAAACAAACAAAAAAACTGACAGTTTGAATACATCTAGAGGCTGACATCCTGTAGTTGGCTTGAATTCTAATACTGAGAAAAGAACTGAAATCTAGACATTTCCCCTATCTTGCTGCTAAAATTCCCATGAAAACAGTAATCCTACTTAAGGCATCTGTTGAAATAAATAAAACTTGATACAATATAAAAGTGTTAAAAATGGATTTTTAAATTAATATTTTTAAATGCTTGAAGAACTGGTTATTCCAGTGAGTAGGTTTATAATGTAAGCATATTTAAAAGTAGTAGAGATATTTTCCCATTTTAGACGGGTCCCAATTCTAATTAACAAAAATATTCTCTTTATAGCATTTATCCCCAACTACCAAATCAGGTCATTGGAAAGACAGTAGCAATAGGGATAAAGACTTGTCCTAAATTAACACTGGAAGATGGCTAGAATTACTGCTGAATTTCAGGATATTCCCACCAGAGTAAGAATTTTAATGGAATTAAAAAAATAAAATTTTCTTTTGAAGGACTTTAGCTGGGAAGCCAGGCACTAGTGAGGATAAGCTATTTCCTTTCCTGCATTTTGCTTTGGTACTTTCAATTATCCCCTCCTCCTCTTATCCATTCCCTAAATATCTCTACAGAGCAGAGTCTTTGATAAGACTGCACCAAAGACTTCTACCTCTGTCCTGGGTTTGCTCGACCTTCCCTGCCACGTGGGGGAAGTGTGGAATACTACCTCTTAGTATTCCAGTTGATATCTTTCCAGTTGATGCCCAAAATATGAGGGCATCTGATGGGCCTCTGAGTTCGTATACTGCAAAATATCTTCACAATACATACAGATCTGCTAAAATTCAACACTGTTTCAATCTTTTCAGTTCTTTGAAACATAATACATTTTCACTGGAACACCATCTGAATTTATACATTCTTAAAATTTGTGTACTTAATTTCCAGATGCTCAAATATTTTTGCAATCCCTTACCATCTCCCATTTCCATCTGCACTAAAATACTTAACATTTATATAATATGTTTTTTTTTCCCCAAAGAACATTGTGCCAATTAGATAACCAGTGTTCGAAATACTTTTACAAAGGGTTTCCAGATGTATAAAATGAGGCTTATCTTAAAGCTGCTGGAAAATTCATAGAGTGATTTGGCATTCAACTTCCTTTCCTTCTCAAACATCACTTTTGTGATCATAAAAGAAATACTAACTTATTTTTAGTGAATGATGTTGCTTATGGATACAGCATTCTTAGACCTTCACAGGGAATGCGATGTACTCTACATTTCACCTCAAACAATAATCAGAATTGACTAATGGTGACCAAATCACATAAACTTTTACAGTCATCTGGAATAATATGTTCAAAGGGCATCCAGTTTCTGGCATTCATTTATTCATTCATTCATCAAATACATATTGAGCACCTGCTATAAGGCAGACATAATAACCTGCCAAGAGAATTTACTGGTCATGTAATAATAATTGCTACTATTTACTGAGAATTTTAAACACATTATTTTATCTAATCCTAACTTCAATCAGGCAAGGTTGGTTTATTAGTCAGAGTTTTTCAGAGTAAAAGAACCAATATGATATGGTTAAGCAATTTGTATGTATATTAATGCACACACACAGACATATTCACATATATATGGAGAGAGAGAGAGAGAGAGGGAGAGAGAGAGAGAGATATTAAGATTGAATATTAAGGAATTGGCTCACACCATTGTGGGGGCTGGCAAGTCTAGAAGTTATAGAGCAGCCCATTAGTCTGGAAATTCAGGAAAAAGTTGATGTTAGAAGCTTGACTCCAAAATCTGCAGGCTGGAAACTTAGGAAAGGTTTCTATGTGATAGTTTTGAGGCAGAACTACTTCTCTTTCACAAAACTTCAGTCTTTGCTCTGAAGGCCTTCAACTGATTGTACGATGCCCACCCACGCTGTGGACACAATCTGCATCGCTCAAAATCTAGTAATTTAAATGTTCATTAAATCTAAACAATACCTTCACTGTAGCCTCTAGACTGGCGTTTGACCAAACAACTAGACACAATAGTTGACACACAAAATTAACCATGATAGTGGGTATTACCATTCTTATTTTATACATAAGAAGGTTGAAGCTCAGAGAGAAATTTACTGCGATTCACTCAGATAACAGAGAATTTAAGAATTTGGGCCAGTTTTATCCTAAAGACAGTCTGTTTTCCTCTATCATCATACATGGTGGTATGTTACAAAATCCAAGAAATAGTACCTACATTTTAAATATTTAAAGTTATTTTCAGTGATGAACGTTAGGTTACGAAGTATTCATTCATCCATTCAATAAATATTGAGAGTCTACTATGTAAAGGACACTCCCCGTGCTAGGAATTGAAGCTAGAATGGTGAACAAAACAGACAATGGTCCTGCCCTCTAGTGGGAGAAACAAATAAGAGAAATAAGTTACATGTGCCAAATGCTACAAAGAAAACTGAAACCATGTAAAGGTGATGGGCTGATTCTCTGCAGCGTTTATATTTGATCAGAAACTTGAATGAAGGGAGAGCATAAACCATGCAGATGTTTAGAGAGAAGCATTACCTTCAGGTTACAGGGAAAGTAAGTGCAAAGGCCCTAAGGTGGATGGATGGTTGGCAAGCAGCAGGAACGGCAGGAGATCAGTGTGGCTGGGGCGGAAAAGTGTAAGTCGGCTCATGGAGTGTAATAGATTCAATACAGTGCAAACAGAATGTAATTGTTCTAAACGCACAGGGAATACACGTATGGTTAGTTTAGGAGCACTTAGTAAGGGAAAAATTCTTGAAAAGAAGTTCTAAGCAAGATGTTTGAAATTAGCAAAAAAAGAAAGTGGGAATGTCTTAGATAAATGCACTGAACTTGAAGGTACATCAGATCAAAATGAAGAAATACGAATAAATATAATGGTTTACTAAGATAGAGAATCTGTACTGTAGAGAAATCATGCTGATGATTGGAGGCCTAGTGACAGTAGAGAAGAGGAAAGTGGTATGTGTGCAGGCTGAAAGTGTGGACTTAGGCAGCTATCAAAGCATTTGGTGTTAACTGATTAAAAGGAAGTCAATGGAGAAATCAAATACAGAAACTTCATTTTGATATAAAATGAAGAGTTCGTCATTGTAAGCATCCAAACTGGGAGGCTGATGCTGAAAGAAATATTCAAAGGTAATAGCAATTAGCAGTCATGAGTGCTTTCTACATGTTAAGTATGTTTATATGCATTATGTTTTTTATATTTTACGACAGCCTTTGTGAGATGACATGCTGTTAATACATCCTTGTTAGAGACAAGGAAGTGAGATAAAAAGATACTGAGTCACTTATACAAAGTGACACAGCAAACAAATTGCTGAAGTGGCATTTTAACTCAAGCAGTCTCTCCCCAGAGCCCAGGCCTTAACTAGTAGTGCCTCCCAAAGGAGTCTAGAAACCCCGTTTATGATATGGCTTAGCAATTTGTATGGCACATAGTAGGTTTAAAATCATGTTTGCAAAATTGAAAGAAAATTTAGTTATATTAAAGGGGATATAAAAATGTAAAGAAATTTGGTTATAAAATATAATAGTACTCCTGGTTTGAGATGATGTTCTGGACCAAGCTTGTAACCACAGTCCCAGAAAAAAAAGAGAGTTACCCTAATTAACAGAAAACTGTGATAGATTTGATTTGGAAAGTAAAGAAGTGAAGACATTAAAGATAATACCAATGTTGGAAGCTTATGTCTAATAGGAAATTGGCAATAAGAACACAATCATTTATCACTTATGGTATCAAACATAGATTGAGTTTCATTTAATCCTCCAAATACTTGAGGTTTCTAAAGAATGATTATTTCCATTTTACAAATAGCATAGACCAGCTTTATTGATGTCAGGGGTAGGGTCCAGGGGGCCTGATAGGAGGCCTCAACCAGCCCCATCATCTTACCAGATTCTTGACTCCACGGGAAAGAATTCAAGAACAGAGTCACAGTAGAAGGTGAGAACAGGTTTAATATAACAGATAAGAAATACAAGCTCCACAGAGAGAGTGTGTCACAGCTCCTGAGACTAAGCAGGGCCCACATCAAGTTTAACACAATAGCAAGAAATACATATTTAAAGTTCAGTACAGAGTGCAGGCTGGCTCAAGAGAGTGAGCAGCCACTTGCTGAAAGTAAGTTTGATACAAAGTAAGGTATACACACCTCAGCCAGTGAGGCATGGGTTCCTCTAGGAAAGTAACAACCCTGCCTTCTCCTGGAATTTGGCTTTTATAGTTTCTCTATCTAATGAATATTCAATTAAGGGGATGGTTCCTAGTGATGTAATATTAGTCTTGCATATGCTCAGTTGGTCTCTTCTTGGAGCATGTTCTTTGGTCAAATCCCCTCACATGCACCAGGCATATTCAAGAATATTCTGTGCTCTCGACTACCTCTAGTGGAAGGTCATTCAGCTACCATGGTTTTATAACCCTTCTCTATTGAACATGCCCAGCCACTGGATTTACATAAGCCAGCTGCTTGTGTTCCCATTTTCCCTGCGTTGGTGCTGAAAATAAGTCTAATTGGCAAAAGTAACTTTCCTCTAGGGGAGAGCCAAAGGGAGGGGCCTGAAACCTTGGGGAATGGCTTGTAACCCAGAGGTATGTTCTGTAACCCCAGCCCAGGGAAACTAAGCACCTCCTATATCAATATGACCTATGCTACACCGAGAGCAGGTGGCAGAGCCAAGATCAATTCTAGCCTGTCTGAATCCAAGAGCCATACTCTTTTTGTTCTTCATGCTACTTCAACTTCTTGGCAGGTTGTGTCTCAGCCTTTAGGGGATTTTTTCAGTAATGTCATAAGATTGCCCAGACATTGAAGACAGAAAGGCACTGAGATTCAGGACTGAAAATGCATATTCAAGGAAGTATCAATAAAACATATAAATCAATGTATTTACAAAAAAAAAAAAGAAAAGAAAAGAAAGAAGGAAAGAAAAAGTTCAGAAAGGGAAGAGTTGTGGCCCAGGAGTGATGCATATAAATCAATGTATTTACACAAAAAAAAAAGAAAAGAAAGAAGGAAAGAAAAAGTTCAGAAAGGGAAGAGTTGTGGCCCAGGAGTGATGCTGTAGGGGGGAGGGTGGTGGTGGCATAGGAAATGGGGAAGGAAGGTAGACACCAGCTACTGACATGGAGTGAAGAAGGCTGAGAAGCTATTACTCTTTGGCATATGAGTTCTTCAAGCAAGAAAATCCAAAACCTTAGCAGTGGAATGACACCTCCACTGCGCCATTTCAGCTGTGTCCCCTACATAAGCGAACACCATCTGCCATGGAGGCGGAACAGTGGTGAATTGGAATAGCAGTCCAGACTCATTTTGAAAGCTTGGCATTGACTTTACATGGCAATGTGACTAAGGTTTGCAGGGTGTAGGAGCTCCTTTGTACTAGGCAACTTATTGTGCATTTTCAGACAGAAACAAACAAACAAAAACCCTGCCCAATCCATGAAAGATTTTCTGTGGTCTTTACCGCAAGAAACAGACCTTCAAAATAATAACCTAGTTTTCAAATAATATATTCATCATACTGATTTGGTAAAATTCCATCACACAAAATTAATTAGTGGGTTGTATGTGTGTAGGGGAAGGTAGGACATTTGGAAGGGAAGGACTGACTCAGAACATTGGTAGCCACAATCTGTTACATGGTGCACCAATATCTTTTAAATGGGCTAATTTATTCTTCAGCATTTAATTCTGGCTTTGGAATATTCTACAACAGAATAAAACAAAATAAGTCATGTGTTTAAAATTTGAGTGGTATTTCATAAAAACTGTTCAATCTTGTTTCTTCATGATAAATCCAACAGAACTAAGTTATCCATTTACAGCTGTAAAATAGAGTAAATAATTATTTTTCTGCTTTCCCCACTTTTTAGAGGAAGTGGGGAAGTATCTGCCAGGAAGTATCTGCGGGTCAGAAGAGTAGGCTTGTGTGAGACACACACCCTAGACAGCCAACACTGATTAATTTAAACCCCTGAAGTACCATTTGAGCAGATGGATAATTCTGCTTGCCTTAGAAACTACGGTCAGAAGAGTAGGCTTGTGTGAGACACACACCCTAGACAGCCAACACTGACTAATTTAAACCCCTGAAGTACCATTTGAGCAGATGGATAATTCTGCTTGCCTTAGAAACTACTCATCCATCCCTGGGGCTTAATTGTCCAAGGTGTTATGGCCATCTGCCAGACTTATTTACAACAATTTCTTGCTTGAAAAACGGGATACTGAAATCTCACAGCTTCCTTGGAATGGTCAAAGAGCATATAGAATTGGAAATTGAAGCTTGAATCTTATATCCACCGCTCCTACTATGGCACAGTCTGCAACAGAAGAGACAAGAGAGATTTATTAGGCAGGCTGAGTTGTTGACATAAACTGAAAGTGAGAGGATGTCTCAAGGTTAGAAGGTGAAGAATTCAGGAACACGTTAGAAACTGAAAGTTTAGGAAACAACACTTTCAGAGAGAACTATTTCACTCTCTCCACTGGTCACGTAGGTTTACATTAGTGAAGATTCTAGAGCTAAGCAAAAGAAGGAAGAACGAACTGGTCGTTAATGAAAAGAAACACATTTTAATGGCTTGAGTCCTTACAATGCATATTAGAGTAGGATATTTTTTAAGCTGTTTCTGTGAGCAACTTGGGCTATTGTTCTCTCCTCACAGAAGGAGTGCAAATGCCTGCAATATAATTAATTAACCAAAGCTGTCATTTCAGCAAAGCATGGGCTGTTTGGTTGTTCAGGAGTAAACAACTTCATAATCCACTTTCAATCTGCTTTAACGGAGCTCAGAAAGCTAAAATGAGACTTGCTATTTCCTATTTTCTTTAAAAATAAACATCTAGTGCTTTTTAAAATAAAAGAGAGGTAAAAGGATAAGAAAAATTATAAATAGAATAATAAGTGAAATTTAAATTAAAATAAAAGATAAATGTTGAAAGCTACTAAGTACAGATGGCTCCCAATTTAATAATTGTTCAATTTATGATTTTTCAACTTTACAATGGTGCAAAAGCTACATGAATTCAGTAGAAAACATACTTTGAATTTTGAAATTTGATTCAAAATTCTTTATAATGACTTTATTATAAAACAGGCTTTGCCCATCTGTAGGCTAATGTAATTTGTTCTGAACATCTTTGAGGTAAACTAGGCTAAGCTATGATGTTCTTTAGGTTAGGCAAATTAAACGCATTTTCGACTTAATTATATTTTCAACTTATGATGGGTTTACCAGGACATAACCCCATCGTAAGTCAAGGAAAATCTGCTCTCTAATTCTGTTAAGGAGTTAGGTAGCATGTAATAAAGGCAAAACTCTAGCACTTTATTTTTTATCTTTATTTTTTAATATTAACACAACTGTAAAAACTTTATTGACACAGAATTGATTGTACATATCCGTGTGCAATATCCATACCTGTGTGCAATATGTGATGCTCAAATCAGGGTAATTAGTATAATCAACATTATACAATGTAATCATTTTTTATGGCCCTTTACCAGTTTCTGGCTAACTACCCCCACTCCTCCTTTTCCACCTCTGGTGGTCTCAGTTCTGTTCTCTCCTTTTGAAAGTTCAACAAATTATTGTGATTGTTGTATCTTTCTTTCTCTCTTTTAAAAATTTATTTGTATATTTATTTATTTATTTTTAGCTCCCACTTATGACTGAGGGCATGTGGTATTTCTCTTTCTGTGCCTGGCTTATTTCACTTAATGTAATTTCCTCCAAGTTCCTCCATGTCGTTGCAAAAGGCAGAATTTCATTCTTTTTTGTAAGGCACAGTAATATTCCGTTGTGTATTTGTACGACATTTTCCTTATCCAGTTTTCCACTGATGGACTTTTAGGTTGGTTCCAACTCTTGGCTACTGAAAATAGAGCTGCAACGAACATGGGAGTGCGGGTATCCCTTCAACATGATGATTTCCATTCCTTTGGGTATGTATGCAGCAGTAGTACTGCTGGATCATATGGCAGTTCTATCTGGAGTTGTCTGAGGAACCTCCATACAGTCTAGCACTTTATGATCAGACATTTCTAAAGGAGAATTGTGCTTTTTGAGTCTTTCCTTTCTCCACATATTTTCTTCAGCATCTTCTTCTTCTTTCTCCACTTGAAACCTGAATACCTAGTCATATTTCATTCTCAATGCCACTTGATCCTCTAATAGGTATTTCTGTTTCTTCCTCTGTATGAACATTTTAATCTCTGCATTCTGCTTGAAGTTACTTAAACAATTTATGTGCAGACATTCCCATCTTAGCACAACTTTCATGGTATTAAAAACTCTAACCTGATGAAGGTGGCGGGCGGCTTTGTACCCTTCTAGTAACTCCCACTTTTATTCAATAATGTGGACAGCAGCAGTTCCCTAGACTGTTAGCAAAGGTTACTCTGCCCTCTCCCTTTGGTGCATACATCGTCAGTTCATCGACTCCTATTGATTATTGACCCACAGTTTATTAATAATTCATTTTGGTTGTTGGTCAATTTACTACCAGTCTTAACCTAAGCTATAGCAAACAAACATTGAAAGGCAGATTTCTACCACTTCACTGCATCAGTTCTGGAGCATCTCCTAAGAACTCCCTTTCCATTGTAAACTTCCTTTCCATGTTAAACCCAGTAGCAACTACAAGTAGCATAGCTTTCGGGAAAACAATTATTTGGTTGCCCAGGAAAACAGCATCTGTATAATTATAAGGTGTGACCCATGCTTTCCACATTTCTCTCTTCTCTTTGTACCTTGTCCTTAGATCCACATAAATTTTCAAATGCCTTATAGATTTTAAAAATAAAAATGATCACATACAAAACACTCTCCTAGATTATGTAAAAGATACAAATTTCAATGAAACATGGTTCATAACCTTAAAGAAGCTTAAAAACTAGGTTTGAAGACGGACATGCGTGCATGTTGGTATCATGGTAGGTAGACCTCCTAGAGTTGTTACAGGACTTTTATATGGCTGGACTTTGAGAAACACTGCCATACAGAAGTCCTGCCCCTACATCCCATTGCTTTATGTTAGGCTACTCAAAAATCAACAATGACCAGATCTGCCTTGAGTAAGGTTTGACTTTCTTAATTTCAGGCATTTGGAATTTGGACTTTTTTTTTCTTAAGTAGTAGCAAGGGGTTAGAGGAGGTACAAATTTTTTGAATTATACAGTTAAGTAATACTGGATATGGGGGTGCAATAGATTTATTACAATCAATAAACAGTATTTTGCCAAATTCTCTGAATAACATATGTGACAAATCTTGGTACTACAGTTTAGGGTCCCAAGTACATTGCTATAATCAAAAATCTGTATTTCACATGTGAGTCTGATTTCAAAGCTATTCCCAAAGAACTATTCACCAAATTGTCCACATACCCCAAGTCATTACTTTAAAGATCACTTTCAATTTAGAAATGTATTTCCTTATTTAATTCCCAAAACATATTTTATTGTCATATGTATCCCAAAGTAAATAAGTAAGCTGAACTCTAGTGACAATACTAAGTTATAGTCCTTATATTTGTTTCTGTTTTTTTCCATTTTCAAAAATTGTTGTAAAACATATATAACGTAAGAATTGTCACTTCAAGCATTTTTAAACATACAGTTGTATATAATTAATTACATTCACAGTGCTATGTAACCACTACCTCTATCAATTTCCAAAACTTTTTCATCATCCTAAACACTAACTCTGTACCCATTAAGCAATAACTGCTTATTATTCCTTCTATGCTAAATACCTCGAAATGATCATTGCACACTGTATAAATGTACCCAAATATCATATTGTACTCCATAAATATATACAATTACCATGGATCAATTAATAAAATACAAAAATTTAAAAGAAAAAAGAATATTTACTATTGAAATTTTTATAGATCATGGAATTTTCCACTGTATATTTAAAATATGCTTTATTCTCAATTTATTTGCAATACTCTGACTAGTATGTGTAACCTGCGAATACTCTGTAATTCTCTTTAGCCTGGAAAGATTCAACTGTTGTAAAACCTTTAAGAAATTCATTTCTGGCTCTGCAGAGTGAGGCAGACTTCTTAAGAAGAATGGCTCCATGAGAATAAATACAGCATCAACTTTCAGTTTGATGTATTTTACAATGGAAAATCATTTAGTTAGTCCTTTAGCAGGTGCTCAGAAAGAAAATTAAATTTACAACATTAGGAGCCAAATAACCTCTTTCTCAAGACCCATGGTATGCCCATGATAATTGAAGCCCTACAAATAATTAAGGCTCTATCTGCTGCAATGGCAGCCTGAATTCAATTTAGCAAGATTCCAGAGAGCTAAGGGAAGTCAGTGCTTCTTTTTAGCAGTGTAGGGCCCAGGCCCTTTGCTCATATCAGAAGATGACTTAATTCCTGTCCAATGTGCACACCTGCTGCATATCAAGGCAGAGATTATTGCTCTTCAGAGATCTTTGCCAGTGAATCTTTGCCTTGACTATTTTGCCATGCTTTGTTAGCTCTTTGATATGGCCTTCATTATTTCCTGCATCCATTTCTCCAACTGCATACACAGGACATTTGGTGATGAGTTTGTTTTGAACATGGTTGTGTAGATGACATATGTTTTAAAGGTCAGGATTATGGAAGATATTTTTTGTTTTGGTTCAGATATGACTGGCATGGTTATGGTTTACTACTTGTGCCCATTCCTCTTCTTTCTAGGCTAAACAATTTAAGACGTATTTATGTAGCTTATACCTATGTGAGCACAAAAATTGAAGGAGAAAAACACTGGGCTTCTAGAGTCAAAGCTATCTATGATATTGTAACCCAAAGTTTCAGAGACTGTGACAGCTACACACAGTCATGTGTAGGTCAGCTTGGATACTGCTCTCTTTCTACCAAAATTATTAGGTAGAAAACCTGTTTCAGCACTGCAGAACTTCACATAAGTCCAGTGCAGAGAGAGAATGCACAGAGCAGGAGAAGAAACGGTTACAAGCAAAAGATACAGTCAGCATTTTTAAAAGGTCCGTCCTGGAGGAAAGCATACCTCCTTAGGAATGAAGGTGGTGAAAGTTTATAGTATAAACTCTGAGCGATTGTGGAGAAAGAAAGATGAATATTCTTAACCAGCATAAGAAGAAATAGCCATTCCTAAATAGTGACAGAATCCAGATTATCTGTTACAAACTTGTTTTTATGTCAAAACTCCATGGAATCTGCCCCTAGCAAGGTAATTGATAAGATCTCTGGTACTAAACCCAAAGGTGGCTTTTAATTCTCTAGTTTACTTAACTTCTTTTAGAAGAAGTTTGACTTCCTTAAGGAAAAATAGGATTTTCTCTATTTGTTAAATCCTAGTGTTCCTCAAAGTTTGGGCATGTCTTCTCTCAACCTAAAAATTTTCCAGAGATTATGTTTTAGTTAATTTGGGCTATCGTAACAAGAATACAATAGACTGCTTGGATTAACAACAAATTTATTTCTCACAGTCTGGAACCAAGATCAAGGCGCCAACAGATTTGGTGTTGGGTGAAGGACCTCTTCCTGGTTTAGAGATGACTGTAATCTCCTATGTCCTCACATGGTAGAGAGAGAGAGAGAGAGAGAGAGAGAGAGAGAGAGAGAGAGAGAGATATGAAGCAAGCTCTCTTGCACCTCTTTTTATAAGGAAACTAATCTCATCATAAGGGCTCCATCCTCATGACCTAAATATCTCCCAAATGCTCTGTCTCCAAATATAATTACATTGGAAATGAGCGTTTCAACATATGAATTTTGAGGTACACAAATATGCAGTCCATAGCAGATTGTAAAGCCTCTAATATTTTCAATTACTATCTAAATGTCAATGGTTCCCTAATCTGAATCTTCAGCAGAAAATTCTCTCCTGAGTCCAGACTGCTTTCTCAGACTTTTTACCACACAGCTCCATCTGAGTACTCCACATGTGTCCATAACTATCATTTTCTTCACCCAACTCCAGCCTGCTTCTTCTAGGGTTCACATCTTGGTGAATGGCATGTCTTTACTCCATCAGCTGCTAAAGATACTGCAGTACACAAGACAGATGTAGTCTATGCCCTCCTGCAGATTCAACCCAATAGTGAAGAATAAAATTTAGCAAGAAATAACAAATATTAGAAATGTTTCAAAAAGAAAAGAACATAGAGCATGTAATTGAGGTCCTTAAAATCATGGAAGAGGAGAGTCGGCCCTAACGATTTTCTATCTTGCTTACCCTGGATCTAGAACCAAGACATACAATTTGTAGCTCCTCATATATTTAAATCCCTTCATTTGCCTCCATTCTCATACCCCCATATCAGTTCAAGCAACCATCACCTTTTACTTGGATAATAAGTAGCTCCTTAATGTACCTCTCTTCTTACCCTCTCTACCTTCTCCATGTTCTGAAAAGTAATGGAAGCTTGGAAAATGACTGTAATTGCTGCTGGTATCAGATATATAGAAAAAATGATTTTTGTTGTGATTGGAGAACCACCCTAAGATATTTATGTCTTTTAAGAACATTTGAGTGTACACCAAATGGCCAGCTGTTGACAAAAAGCCTGAGAAAACATCTGTTGTGCAGTGTTAACAAAGCAAAGCACAATCTTCTCTGCTACCCAATCAAAAAGGAGAAACATTCAGCTGGCAGAAAGGCAACTTCACACACCCACAATGTTGTCACCTTCTCTGAGTCTAATTAGAAACTTTAATCCAGAATAGCATGAAACAAATCAGATTTTCACATTTAAAGATGTTGTAGTTGTCTTGTGTTTTAATAGCAGCAGCACAGAAGTTAGTTGTGAGATGTATCCAAATAGAGGGAACACCTACAGCTTGCTATATGCAGGAACGCATGAAAGAAACAGCTGCTCATATCTGTGCTCTAAATGCCCCCAATAGAGCCAAGGGCATTCTCCAATCTTACACAAACGCTCAACATTTTATGTGCTTTATCTGAATGTCTTTCAATTAATCTTGTCATCACTAGCCTGTGGGGCAAGTCTATTACTTGACCACTTTGTTGGTGGAGCTCTGCAGCTCTAGAGATGGATGGACAGCAGGTCACCTGAAGGAGGGACTCCAGTTTCAAGTTGGACCTACTCTTGTTTGACCAATGTATATCATGACAGAATTTATCTGGTGTTGATAGGTAAAGGAAGAAGCATCTTCAGAAACCAGCCTTACTATTAAGAGTGTTAGATTTGATAAGCTTAGGAGAATAGGTGGGAAAAGTTGAGAGTCTTGGCCAGAATTTATCTGGTGTTGATAGGTAAAGGAAGAAGCATCTTCAGAAACCAGCCTTAATATTAAGAGTGTTAGATTTGATAAGCTTAGGAGAATAGGTGGGAAAAGTTGAGAGTCTTGGCAGCACAGATTCCCTTTCTTTTAGTTACTCCTCAGGGACATGTTTTGTGTACACACTCCACAGTGTTATACTCTAAACCCATATCTAGAATTAATTACACATACACATTCTCTTCCCAGGTCTATTTGCTAGGCTTCGATCTCATATATGATAATTATATTCACAATTTTTTCAGCACCTACCACACAAGGATCTCTGTGCATTTGGTCACTCAACTGACTTAATATTTATTGAGTCCCTACTGTGTTCTATGCACAGTTCTAGGTACTGAGATATGGAATTAAATGAAAGTGATGTAGTCCCTATCCACAAAGAGCAGACAATTCAGCTGGGAAGATAGACTATAAATAATTACATGTCTGATTGTCATATTTAATTTTCAAAACAAATTTTAAGTTAGTTATTTAAAATCCATGTTTTATTAGTTATGAACCTGAGATTTTAAGATGTTAAGTAATTTTTCTAAGGTCATGAAGCCGGGAGGTGGTGAGCAGGGCTTGAAATGCAAGTCACCTTACTTCATGGACTGCAATACTAAATATTTCTTCTTCTACAACAGGTCATGGTTCCCATTGAGTGCCCTAAAGATACTTCACATCCAACATATGACATTCTAAATTTACTGTATCTTTTCTTTAGACCAGCCCCAATTTTTTACCTCAGTAAAGAGTAACCTCATCCATTTTGGTTTTCCAAGCCATAAACCTGAGAAGTATCATAGATACTGCTTTATTCTCCACCTCAGCCATAAAATCGCTTATCAAATTCCATAGCTATTTACCATCTTAATCTTCCATGTCACTTTCTTTCCATTTTTACTGCTTTTTTTGTGTTTTAATCTTCTTCTCCCTTGGGTTACTGTGATGGCTTCTTGTGTCTCCAACCTTGTCCATTTTCCAAAAAATCATGCACTATGCTGCCTAAGTGATCTTATCAAAATACAAATTTGCTCTTGCCACACTTCCATAGGGCCTTCACTCACTAAGGGGAAAAAATTCTAAAATTAATTTGCATAGCCTATCAACTTCATCAGGAGCCAACATATATCTGCCTGTGTAGCTCCTCTCCTCCCACTCCTTTATTCTGTATTTTAGTTTCTCTGTAGTACTTCTAACTCTCCCAAATGTATCCAGTCATGTCATATTTCTACACACATGTACACTTTTTCCTCTCTACGCAAATGTAATCTCCTCAACATTTCTCTAGCTAGCACTTACTTGCTCTTCACATTCAGCTTAAGAATCAGTTTCTTGGGAGTTTTCTTCTCACAGCTCTTCCCAGTCACATAGCTCATCCTGTTGGGCCTTATTTCACTTTGTGCTATGTATGGCATGAGTTCTGTCAAAGTGCTGGTAATGTGCCTGTCTCCAGTGTTAAACTGAGCTTCTTGAGGACAGGCTTTATCAATTTGATTATTGGTAAGTGAATAAATATAATATATTTTTATTAGTTATGAGTATTCATGAGATGCAAAGCTGATTGTCACCCCTCATGCCCAAGATGTGAAAGCTAGATCCATACTGGCAGCAAGAAACATAATACTGTTAAAAGGATATGTGATTTGTAGTCAGAAAACCCATTTTCAAGCCCAGGCTCTTTCACTTAATAGTTGTAACTTCCACTAAGTCATTTAATCTCTTCCCTTAAGTTTCCTCATGTGTTAAAAAAGTAAATGATAATGAAAAGAAACAAGTTGTGGAAAGAAAGTGAAATGAGACCCAATATGAAATTATTATTATTATTTTTTACCTAGGATATACTATATAAGTGTTACTTTTCCATGAGTCTTAGAGCTCCTTGGAAATAGACATCATGTTTCCACTTCTTACACATCTTTGTAGGATTCTTCCCCACTTCAGAGTCAGATCTAGTATAGTCCTGACCTGGTACAAAATTCACACTTCATAAAATACATGTTTTTTAACTACTCATGAGAAAAGTAGGCATTTTTCTTTAAAGTTTGTATAGAATTTGTTACAAAATTTCCCTAGAAAGGAAAATGCACTGTAAGAAGCAATTTGAATTTGAGTATCCTCTTCTCAGAGCCTGGACTGAGCAGAGCTGAGAAGTCTGCAGTTTGGCTTTTGACTTCTCCTAACAGTCTACAGCCAATTCCACCACCTGGAAACCCCTCCTCTCATCTGGAGGTTACTAGACTCTAGCTTCTATGCGCCTTCCTAGAACTGACATTCCTAAAAATTTCTCATTTTCTCTGACTTCCCTTTCTTACTCCCTTGGCTATGTTTCTGTCTCTACTATTTTTAGCAGATTATGATACAAAAGTGATTATATCCATCACTCAAGTAAAAACATCTGTTAAAAACACAGTACAGGAAACACAGTACACAGATATTAGGAAATCCAGTATGGGTACGATAGAGTACTTATTTTTAGGTTGCTCACTGTCTAGTACAGACCAATTACAATACATGGTCTGATAAGTACATTGGAAGATACAAAAGTAAAGCATTGTTGAGAGCTCTGAGGAAAAGGCAGCTCACCATTCTGGGGGGCTGAGGGAAGGCTGCACAGAGGAAATGATTTTACACTGAGTTTTGGAAGGTCAGTGCAAGTTTGTCAGATAAAGTCTGTAGTGGGCAGAAAGACAGAGAAAATGTGCATTTCAGGCAGAGAGAATTGCATTTTCAAAGGCTTAGAGCTATGAAAGGGCACAAACAATTTTGAAGATGGTTAAAAAATGAATATGGCTAAAAAGGAAAAATAGGAAAATGAGCCTCATAGTCTGTTTACTTTCTTGCCCTCCTAGGATACTTTTGTTTTAAAAGCCTCTGAACCAAATAAAGGTCTCTCTAGTGGTAGAACATCTGGCTACATGAGACAGTACAATGGGAGAAGTTTGGACTATGTGTAAGAGGAATATTTTTGGCCAAGGGGAGTCTGCAACATGGATAGCTGCTTAAACCTGTCTCCCAGCTCATCTTTCCTAGTCATTTGCCCCCAGTATGGAACGTGTCTGCACTGCCAATCTACCCTAGCATCATAGTCAACCTTATATTACAACTGGTTGAACTCATGCTTGTCTCTTACATGTATACTATCTCATTCACCCTGTGCTCTTCTCCACTGTGCTTAGTGTGGGAACAGAAAAGCAACATCTTTCCCTCCCCCATCACAAGGTCCATGGCTGACACCTTTATAACAAAAGACAGATTAACAATAGAAAAGCAAAGCAAATTTACTTAACAGAGATTTACATGACCTGGGAACTTTCAGAAATGAAGACTCAAATACTCAGGGAAAACTGGGTATCTTTATGCTATGTCTGATGAAAAAAGTGGACAGTTGTGGAGAAATATTATTGGGGGAAACTCAGCAAGGACTGTTTGTTCAGATTCTTCTTGGCCTCTCTCGTGTAGCATTTTCTTTATGCTATGTCTGATGAAAAAAGTGGACAGTTGTGGAGAAATGTTATTGGACAAAAAGGATATGATCTAACAGTAATAAACTGGGGGAAACTCAGCAAGGACTGTTTGTTCAGATTCTTCTTGGCCTCTCTCGTGTAGCATTTCTTCTCCCCCAAATACAGGAAAGGACACCTGTTAAAAAAGGGCCCCTATGACCTACTTTCAGGGGAGGAAGGTCAGAAAGTAACCTTTCTACTTTTTAGGGCTTACTTTCGGGAGAGGAATTCTGATGTCCATGACCTGCCTCAAGAGAGTAAGAGGAGGAGGAGGAAGGAGGGAAGGAGAAGGTCAGAGAGACTTTGCTTCTGAGGCCCTTCCAATCTCCTCTAGTCCAAAGTTCTCAGCATGCCAGCGTGCCCTACTTTGGGGTATCGTTTTCTGACCCTTGATAGAAGCACAAGTTTATACCCATATTATCAAACTGAACACAAGTAGATCTCATTTAATTAAACTCTAAGTAATAATAATAAACTTGTTGACATTTAGCATAGCACTTACACTTTTTATTTGTTAATTACTCTTTTCAGTACCCAATGAGGTATTATAATCATTCTCACTTATTATTTGAGTAAACTGAGACACCAGAAAATTTTTAACTTGCTTCCTGTAAAATTCTTAATCATGTTAAAAACAAACTTAATTTTTTAAACTACTTTTTTAAAAAATGCTATTTTTCTAATGTGCGAATCTACTTTGTAAATGTGTGCATTTATGTGTTCTACAATGAAAATAATCTTTAAGAGACACATTATATTAAGTGATTTCCACAATGAAGGAGATAAATGCAAAATTTCTGAAATGATGATCATACATTACAAATTCCTGTGTTTGTTCCAGAAACTGTGAACCATCTGTACCATGTAAACAGCTTAGGTTGTGTCTTCAGCCATTCAGTAGAATGGGAAGTAGCAAAATATGCAATGAGTTGTGACCTGTAAACATAATTTCTTGGTGTCAGGATTGCAGGAATTTCAGGGATGAGCATCTCCTGAGTCGTGCTAAAAGCCATAGGCTTTTACCTCTTCTGTGATGTGTATTTCTATAGTATTCTCTTTGCTCTACAGAACATGTTATCAGTGTATTACAATTTCATCATAAGAATCACCTGTTTAAATGTTTTGATTATCTAAGGTTCAGACTCATGTTTTGGTTATCACAGAAAAAAAGACTAATAACCATATTAATAGCTTAAAACTTCATCAGTATGTTTTAAACTATGAGAGAAACCAAACTTTTAAATCCCAAATGCATCTACTTAAATGTAGTGCCTATATTAATTATAATTTATGTGTGTCTATTAGTTAATGCAATTTCATCTCCATAATATATGTAAGTTTCTCTTCAATCAGGTCTTATTCTATTAAACTTCTGATTTATAGTCTCATAAATTTTTATTTAGATATATTTATAAATCTATGTAAGATTTTTTCCCTTAATATCAGAATGAAGAAGACATAACTTTGCTTTCAATGCAACTTTATATATGGATTTATGGATTCACCATCATCATCCTTCTTAAAGTAGGTAATACCTTTTATACTTTCTCGGTAAAGAAGACATAACTTTGCTTTCAATGCAACTTTATATATGGTTTTATGGATTCACCATCATCATCCTTCTTAAAGTAGGTAATACCTTTTATACTTTCTCGGTAATGGCATGAAGCCCTTGCTGGATAAAGATAGTTACTTGTTTTATTTCACTTCTACAATTACTTGTGGAACTTCTAAATAAGGCTGTGTTTCTCTTTGATATGGACTTAATTTCCTAGGACTTTCTTTTATACTGTTAAGAAAGAGTACAGTAAGTGTCAACATTAAACTTGATGTGAATCTATGCAAATTTCGTCATCCAAATAGAATTAAATGAAACAAAAGATTTGCTCTGTGGTTTAAGAGCTACTCAAAAGTTAACCAAAATACCCCTTTACCCTCTAAATCTTACAATGTGAAAAAGCCTTATTCACAGATGGATTAAATAAACATGGAGCCATAAAGCTGAAATGGACCTTGGAGTCCTCTAGTCTAAAACAAGGACTCCATGAAAATTCAGCACTTGGTAACAAGCCCTTGTTTAACCACTTTTTTCAACTGCAGTTAGTGAAGGGGAACTCATTGCTTCCTTACATGGTCAATTCCATTTGAAAAGCTTTGATTGTGAGAGTTCTTCTTTATGTTCCAATTCAACTTAATGCAACATTAGAGATAAACTTAATGAGTTATCCCTTTTTCATTTGGTAGCTATTAAAAAATGGGGATACCTATCTTTTAGCACAAAGATACACAATTGGCAAGGCCCAAATCTGTTTATTGTTAATTTATTTTTAAATCAGGACTCCTTCCCTATCTCAAAATTTAATATACCTTATTTTGGTAGCTATTAAAAAATGGGGATACCTATCTTTTAGCACAAAGATACACAATTGGCAAGGCCCAAATCTGGTTATTGTTAATTTATTTTTAAATCAGGACTCCTTCCCTATCTCAAAATTTAATATACCTTATTTTAAAGATAGACCGGGTATCATAAACATATTGGTTTACACTTAAAAAATAAAAATAAAAATCACATTGTAAATTTTACCAGAGTGAATAAATTAATGAATAATAAAAGACACATCTCACATCAGGAGGGGCAGTTATTTAATGAGTGGATTTGGAACATATAATTAGCAATCTAGAAAAAATTCTGTTTGGTTCTTTACATAATACAATGTACCAAATAAACTGAATTTTAATTAAATAGCCAAACAAGAAAAAAATACTGCCTATTAAATATGTTCAGGATAAGAAATTTCTAAGACTAGAAGAGGTAGAAGAAATCCCATGGAAGGTATCTACAGATTTGAAGATATAAGTAGTTTAAATTTCTGCTTGCAAAAACAAAAACCAGAATTAAAAGCCAAACAGAGTAGAAAAATGTGGGAACAAGTATGATATGCCAAAGCTATTTATTAGATAAAAAAAAGCTCAAAAAATCAATAGGAAAAGACTTATCATGATAAACAAATGGGCAAATAAACAGATACCTTCCAAGTGCAGAAATACAAATATTAAACAAGTATTTGGGAAAATGTTCAGTCTTATAAATAATCCAAGCCAAATCAAAATGATCACAGAAGGTATATCTGTCTATTAGTAACAATCAGACATCATAAAACTCAAGCTAGGCAAGGCCTTTATTGTACTTTGATAAAATCTGTTTAATTCATATTTGGCATTATATACCAAAATGTAAATATGTGCATATACCGGTATAACTGTTTTGAAATTTTCTAAGGAAATAATAGAAAGCTGGTATTCCATGATTTCCGTTAGAGTATTTATATTAGTTAAAACAATTTAAAATAATCCAAAATAAATCAGCATTAAAAATAGTTGTAAAAGTATTGATTTTTATTATGATACATATTAGATTAAATATGACTATTAATTTAAAATAAATAAACATGACTATAAAATACAAGAAATAATTATAATAATAAAGATTTTACTAAGTCCCCATTTTGTGACAAATATTTTTCTTAGTGATTTTCATGGTAAAAAATCACATAAATTTTAGAGATGAGGAACAGAGTTTGAATGGCTTACTCTAGATTACACAGTAAAAGTGATAAGCTAGAGAGATACGCAATCTGATGCCAAGCCTTGAGTTTGTAATCAGCACTACAATATAGAAACTATTTATTAATGCAGCAACAGGGTTCACTACTTAAGACACTACATGATAAAAAACAATGCAAAATTGTGTGTCAAATTTGATGTTCATATTTTAATAGGAATTAGAATTTCATAGCACACTAATAGGAGTTGTATTAGTATGGTACGTGTTAGGTGCTTTTTCTTCTTTCCTTAATTTTCCGAATCTTTCATAACATTTTCATGCTCTTCCTATCATTGAAAAGAGATGTTTAAATCTTGTTTCTTTTAAGTTATTTGGACTATCCATCCTGTTGAAAACTAAAATTCTTTAAATTTGTTTAAAAAGATTTTTTTCTACTAATTCTATTTATTTTTATTTTTATTTATTTTAGTTTGCATTTTTTTTCATTGTACATGTTTATGGAGTACGGTTTGTTGTTTTGATTTATGCATACATTGTATAATTATGTAATCATCCTGTCCATCACCTAAACATTTATCATTTCTTTGTGGTTATAACATTCAAGATCCTATTTTCTGCTGTTTTGAAATATACAATACAATATTATTAGCTGTTGTCAACCTAGAGAACCAGAATTTATTCTTCCTATCTAACTTGTTACTTCATAACTTTGTACCAGTCTACCAACTATTCCCCAGACTTCTTCCCCCTCTCTCTGCCTCTGGTAAGCACTGTTCTACTATCTATTTCTCTTTTTTTGCTCTCTTTTTAATTTATTTTCTTTATTGACCCATGATGATTGTATATATTCATAGAGTACAGTATGATATGTGGGTACATTCATAGTGTGTGCAATAATCATATCATATTTTTTTAAGTTATTAAATATGTGGTAAGATAGTAAATCCAAGGGCAGGTAGGAACCAAGGGAGGTAAGCATATGCATGAAACCACATTTGCCTTGAGACCATTTGCCAAACTGAGGAAATTGAGCTTTGTTGAGCTTTAGTTATGATGGCCTCTTGAGGAGTGGGGACTAAAATCAAACGGAATGACTGGCTAAGCCTGTGACTCTAATAGAAGAGAAAGCTGGAACTCCAAAGGTTTACATTTGTAGAGAAAGGGTCAACCACAAATAACCTTCGCCCACCTCCACTGTGGGAGACGGCATGAAAAAGCACCTTGGTTCCAAGCAGAGAAAGGATAAAAAGTCCTTCAGATAGTTCTTTGTAGATTTTTATGATATCATCTATGTACTCCAAAAAAACCCTCAAGTTCTAAATTTAGTTCTATGAAGTCTAGAGAAATAGGGCTGTAGATGCTTGTCAGAAGGAAATGCAATGCCCCTGGGGGAATACACCCCATCCTGAGCCTCAGAGAATCACAAGAATAACAAAACTAACCAAGCCCAGAAGGAAATGAAACCGTAATTGAAAATGAATAGAAATAGGATATTTGAAACAGTCTCAAAAAGATCTTAGATACTGGAATTTATCAGTAGTGGATGGGGAGTACAAAGTCCTGACTAGCCTGGTATATTCAAGGAACAAGAAGAAGGCTGGTCAGGGAAGGGAATGAGAGAATGAAGTAAGAGAGGTCATGATGGGGTACGGGTGGGAGAAGGGGACCCTGAAGAGCCTTGAAGGTCCGGGTCAGGA
Organism: Galeopterus variegatus; assembly: GCF_000696425.1. NCBI lineage: Eukaryota > Metazoa > Chordata > Mammalia > Dermoptera > Cynocephalidae > Galeopterus > Galeopterus variegatus. Next base: position 166,479 of record NW_007728480.1, read on the forward strand.
CTTCGGCATTTAACTCGAGAGAGGTGGATAGCAACTGAGGAGTTTTGAGCTGAAAGATCATACGGACTGATTGATTATATTAAAAATGCTGCCCTGACTTCATGAAAGCAAAGAGTCCAAGTAGGATGAAGACTTTTTCGATAATCAGGTGATGAATGATGGTGCCTTCAACCAAATGCCTCATTACCATTAGGGATGATGACGAGTAGTCAAATTCTTGATATTGTGAATGTAGAGACCACCAGATAGGTTAAGACCACCATATAGACTGGTTGTATTCTTTTAAAAAAAGGCAAGGAGAATAATATCAAGGTTTTTTTTGTGGAATTATGAACAGATAAGTTGTTGATAAACACTGACTTTCAAGATGTAAAAAGTAATACTCTTAGCAGACATGAATAGAAAGGAGCTCCCTTAACCTGCTAAATGGTACCTCCATTCTATCAAGAGAAAATGTTGTACTTAAAGTGAAATATTTAGAGTTATCCCTTTATATGAGGACCAGAAATGAATGCCCCCAGCAAGATTTCTATTCAGCATTGACCTGGGAGATCCTTGCCATGCAATAGGGCAAAAAAGATAAATAAATACTGAAGGCTAAATATTGGAAATAAAAACAAAAACTCTCATTGTTTAGAGATTGTATCTATATTTAGTGATTGTGATCTATATTACCAAAGGAATTTACAAGTAAATTATTGGAATTAATAAGACAGATTAGCAAATAGGCTAGAGGAAAATCAAAACATAAAAACCTGTTGCTTTTCTATAACATCATCAACAACTAATTAGAATGTGAAATTAAGAAAAATATCTTTTATTATAGGGTAAGAAATGTAAAATACCCATGAATATATCTACAAATATATATACAATACTTCTATAAAGAAAGTTATAAAATTAAAAAAAAAACAACTAATATAGATATGCCATGTTCATGACAGAAATATGCAATATTGTAAAAATGTAAGTTCTCTTTACATTTATTTTATGGGTTCAGTGCCATCCCAGTCAAAATTCTTACTATTTTTGTCAAATTTGACAAGCTTATTCTTTAATGTTCAGAATAATAAAAAGGAGTCTGAATAGACAAGATGTTCCCAGAGAAGAAGAAAGTGGGAAGAAAAACTGACCCACACATATATAAACATAATATATGACAGAAACAAGTTGCAAATCAGTGGAAAAGACAGACTTTTCTATAAATATTCTGGGAAATTATGTATACATATGGAAGAAGAATGAAGTTAAATATTTACTTCACACTACATAAAAACCAGTTCCACATGGATTAAAGACCTTAATGTAAATGGCCCATGAGAATTGCAGCAGTCATTAAAAGTGGTGCCCATACAATATGTCTTCAGAAATTAGTCAACAGATTGTCTATCACCAAGCAAGAGCCCAACAGATTCCTCAAATCCAGACCGATATACCTAAATAGCTCAGTCTTAAAAACAACTGAGAAGAGTCTTTATAAGGGTTTGAAAATGTGCCCCAATTCAAAGTATTCCTGAAGAGGCTTTCAGAACTTGTTTTCAGGACAGATTTATTGAACATAAGCCCATCCTCTCACTATAGAATCTTCTTGTAGATTTACAGTCTAAGATGACAAGGACAGACAAAACAGTAATATTTGTAGTCACAAGGTAAATTTCCACCAAGGATGAGAGATTTCAAGTCTATTCAGAAAATCAAAAGGTTCCTTAAAGGGATCCTACTTCTTGGCATACAAAACTGAACATTTGGAGCTCAAAGAGAAGAAATCAGTGCTGACACCCACTATGGTACTGATCCCACCATGATGTTTGGAAAGGCCCTTGAGTGAGAAACTTAAAGGACCTCCATGGAGGACTCTATTTTTGAGTCAAGGATTTTGGATCATGGTAGTGAGAAAATCTTGAATGGATCTTTTTAAGACTCCCCAGAAATTCCCCAAGCTTGGTGAACTCCCCAAGGAGGGAACAGGTTCACCAGACAGCCTGTTAACAAAGAAAAGCTAAATTTTCTAGAAGTCACTGCAGTAAGGGAAAATACCACCTTAGCAAGGCCTTAGCAATGACTCAGAAGTGGAATATCAATAGTATCTTTGAGAGTTGGCACACATGGTTTAAGATGAAGCTTTCAAATCAGGGAACTCACTAGAATTGTGCAAAGTCTGTCACATCATACTTCTAGATTAGTAGACATAGCAAAGTGAAGGTCTTGAATTACATCTTGAGCATTTGTCTCATTTTTTTTTACATGAATTTTCTGAAACAACCAGTAACATTATTTATAGGTTTATAGTTTTATCTTCCTGAGAAAAGATTTCCTGGGTACCAACAACTAATTCATGTTGACAACATGCAGTCTCAGTTCTTGGTCTTTGATGAAATTGTTTGCAAATCTCACCCTTGAATACTGAAAAGAGCATGACTATCTTCCTCAGTTCAGGCTGCTATAAACGGTACCATAGATTAGGTGGCTTATAAACAACAGAAATTTATTTCTCATAGTTCTGCAGGCTGGAAAGTCTGAGATCAGAGTGCCAGCATGGTCAAGTTCTGGTGAGAGTACTCTTCTAGACTGCAGGCTGCCACCTTCTCTTTGTATCCTCAACCTGGTAGAAAGAGAGCTAGCCATCTCTCGTACCATTTCTTATAAGAGCACTAATCCCACTTCTGAGGATTCCACCCTCATGACTTAATTACTTCCCCAAATTTCACCTCCAAGTATTATCACATTGGAATCAGGATATCAACATAACATTTCTTATAAGAGCACTAATCCCACTTCTGAGGATTCCACCCTCAAGACTTAATTACTTCCCCAAATTTCACCTCCAAGTATTATCACATTGGAATCAGGATATCAACGTATGAATTTGGGGGCAATACAAACATTGAGTTCATAGCAATGACTCCTTAAATAAACTTTAAAAAGAAAAAAAATTACGTTTTAGGAGTTCATATATAAGTGGCAAATTTTCTTAGAACCATGAAGAAATGCTTACCACAAAAGTGAGAGTAATGGTTATATCTGGGATGGGTAGGAAGGTGTTAATCTGGAATGGCACTTGAGAAGTTTCTAGAGTTCTGACAATCTCCAATTGTATGCCCTTGGTGGGGTAGTACTTGCCCATCTTCTCATTGTTTTCACTTTTGAATCACCGGCAGATTCTCCTGTGTGTTACCAGGAGTTATTTATCTCTAAGAATTACTGTAATTATTCTTGTTTTCACCTTGCTAGCTGCTCCCCCTTAGGTTTCTTTGCTGGTTCCTGCTCATATCCCCAACTTCTTGATATCAAAGCATCTAAGGACTCATTATTTGAGTCTTTTCTCTTCCATATCTGAATTATTTCTCCCAGTCTCATAGCTTTTTAATACTGTCTATAAGCTTATGACCCCCAAATTTGTATCTCCATCCTGGACTGTCTTAGTCTATTTTCTGTTGTTGTAACAGAATACCACAGACAGTCTAATTTATAAAGAAAAGAATTTTGTTTTTCTCGTGGTTCTGGAGTCTGGAAAGTCCAAAAGCACGGTATCAACATCTGGTGAGGGCCTTCGTGCTGCGTCATCCCATGGTGGAAGGGCGAACAAGCAAGTGAGAGAGTGAGGATGGGGCTGAATTTCATCTTTGGATCAGGAACACTTTTCTGTGATAACTAATTCATTCTCATGATAATGGCATTAATTGGCTCTGCCCTAATAACCTAGTCACCTCTTAACACATCCCCCTCCAACACTGTTACAATGGCAATTAAATTTCCATGTGAATTTTGGAGGGGACATTCAAGCCACAGCATGGACCTATGCCTTGAATGCTAAATCCATTTGTACAGAGCCTACTTGACTCCCCTGCTAAGTTGTCTATTAAGCATCTCAACATTAGCATTTCTAAAACTGAGCTCATGATTTTTCCTGTCCAAATCTGTTTATCCCATAATCCTCCCTATCTCTTTTAAAGGCAATCTTGTTTTCTGGTAGCTAACCCTTAAAATCTTAGAGTTATGCTTGACTTCTCTAATTTTTTTTAATGTCTCACATTAGATCCATCAGCAAATCTGCCCATCTCTGCCTTCAAAATATATCTAGAATCCAACTGCTTGTCACCCTCTGCATTGCTACACCCTTAATTCAAGTTACAGTCTTTTTTCAGCAGGATTAAAAAAAAAAATAGTACCCTAACTCGTGCCTGTTTCCACACTCCCTCCATTTCAGTTTATTCCTAACACAATGTCCGAACTGATTTTGTGGTAACGTGAGATCCTGTCTTTCCTCTGCTCAAAAGCTTTCAAAACTTCCCATTTCACTCAAAGTTAAAGCCAAACTTTTTAAAGTCATGTATAATCACTACCCGATTTATAATTGCCCACAACCCCCCCACACACACACACAAAACACTGCCCATCCTCCTTCTCAGATTCATTGTTTTTCAAAATCTGTTCCTCACCCTCCAGCCTTATCGCTGACCTCTTCTGCTGTTACTTTTCCCTTGGCTCACTTGGCTACAGCCACATTGCCTTTCTTTAGCACTCCAGGCATGTTCACACCTCAGAACCTACAGCTCCACCGACTTTGGACCTCTCATCTTGGATCTGCATATGGCTCACTGCCTCACCTTCTTCAGTTTTCATTCAGATGTTACCTTCTCAACCAGACCTTCTGTGACTACATAACTTATAACTGCAACTCCCCCAACCCCCACCCTTAGCATTCCTCATCCTCCTTTTCTGGTTAAGTTTTCTCCATAGAATATGTTTACTCTACCATAATTTTTAGCATAATATAATTTACTTATTTATTAAAATTTTCTGTGCACACACACATACCTACACAAATGTGCTTTAGAACTCTGGCTCCAAGATGCAGGATTTTTACTTTTGTTCACTGCCACATACCAAGAACATAGAATACTCCCTGGATAGTCAATAAATGTTTGTTGAAAGAATGAATGGATGGATAAATGAATAAATATATCTCATCTAACATCTCCACAGTGTTTGGTGTCTCAGTTTTGTGTGAAAATATGTTCATATATATATAACACAGTTGGGACAAAACCCATCATACAGGCACATGTAATCACATTATCTGGCATCCTGGACATCATTTGCTGTATATTCCCAGTGTCTTCTTTCTACCAGAGCACCATAGTTCAACTGGAAGAAGATAGGGAAACACCAGTTCTTCATTCTTGTCATTGAGGTTGAGTTCACATCTTTACAATCCTTAAAATGTCTCCTAGATTTGTTCCATTGACATCATTCACCATGTGTCAGGGATAGAAGGGGCTGCATATCTCACTATTTGACCACTGTCAACTTAATCGACACTTTAAACCCTCTTTTCTCCTTAACAAATACACAAACTCTTGGAAATTGGCCAATTCAGCAACTGTTAAAAAAATAAAACAAAGACCCACCACAGATTTAAAAATAGCTAGTTTATTAACCTCCTACACAAGAGGAAATCACAGAAGGTTTATGTGTTAGACAGAATGAGTTCATGTGGTTATGTAAATTAAGTATTCAAAACTTGCCTTCACGATATGTCTCAAATGAGTCTACATGTTTGAACACAGTTAATTAAAACAAGTTCCATTGTTCATTGTTCAGGAAAGCCTTCATTTAGTTTCAGTAAGAGTCTGGTGTCCCAGAGTCTTTCAAAGTTCATGGTCTTTTATGAGCTTCAGGTGATTTGAACCTGTGATGAGACACAACATTCAGTTTTGACAGATCGCAGACAAATGCTCCTTTGAGTAGAACATTTCCCTCTTATACTACCTACGGCTGCATATCTAATTTATAGCACTGAGACAACAAACACTACACTATATATATTATTCCTGGGTGATTTTTTTTTATTTGCTTGTTTTCTTTATTGTAGAACAAATGAGTTTCTCCTCTAAAAAGATGAATTCAACTTTTCTGCAGAAGGATCATAACTGTTTGTTCATTCATTCACTCAGTAATGTTTTAGAGTGCAGTTGATACCAGGCACAACGCTTTTTACTTACTATTTCATTAGCTAGCGTTTCTTACTGTCTCATCATCAATTTTTCTTTCTTCCACTTATTAACTTATTACTAATCCAACATCCTCTCTATATTCTATTTGGCGATTCCTTTCTTGGATTATTTCCTGAGAATATATAATTTATAACAATGAGAGTCTTTCAAAAACCTCATTCATATTATCTGGAAGTGGAGAGCACATCTTTTATTTAATACACTTATGTAGGAAAAAAAATACCTCTAGTAGAAAAATTAACCTATTGGAATCCATGTAGGCTATTGAAACAGGTCTTTTGTTATCAACATCTCTTGACAATTGAAAATTATTGCACTTATTTACTCAGCATTCACTGAGAAAGAAATAAGTTTCAGGAACTGTGCTAAATACTAAGGATTTCAGATAAATCCACATTTCTTTGTGACTCTGCAACAGGACAATCACAAAGCAAACTATTATGTCAGACTTCTTGTTTGCTCCATTTATTCTTCAGAATTTAGGAGCAAGTTTCTCCAGGCTGGATTCCTGGGGCCACCAGCCATTCCTACTAGAATTTTTTAATTGCCAAGGGTTAAAGTGTAGCAAGCATAAGTAGATACTCATGCATACAAAGATGTCTAACAACATTTATATTTTTAAAACAATATATTAGGCTTTATTCCTTATACTAATCCATTTTCTGTTCTTATATCAGAATGCCTGAAACTGGGTAGTTTATTAAAAAAAAATATTTTTTATACTTTGTTAGGCTGGGAAGTCCACAGTCCAGGGCGTGCGTCTGGTGAGGGCCTTCTTGGTGGTGATTTCGGATAGAGTCCACGGCAATGCAGGGT
>NW_007728480.1:175153-176501 GCF_000696425.1 Galeopterus variegatus
GGGAGCAACACCGAGGGTTGCGATCCCGTTGCCGGACACGGAAAAAGACAAAAAAAAAAAAGTTTGGTCACCTGTTGATGCTATTGGAAATGCCTTCAAAGCAATTTGGAATTCTCATACAAGAATAATGTAACCTGCCAGTAAGGAGCATTTTGAACACTTGTAACTAATTGATGTTCACCCCTCAAGGCCTGAAATGCAATCACTGTGATACTTGGGGAACAATTTAACTTGAAGTTGATATATTGAATGCAGAAAGAATGGCAAACACTAAAGGTATGAATAAGTCCACTTAAAGGGAGGACATCTCTTACTTCTGGAGCACACANACTAATCCATTTTCTGTTCTTATATCAGAATGCCTGAAACTGGGTAGTTTATTAAAAAAAAATATTTTTTATACTTTGTTAGGCTGGGAAGTCCACAGTCCAGGGGGTGCGTCTGGTGAGGGCCTTCTTGGTGGTGATTTCGGATAGAGTCCACGGCAATGCAGGGTATAGCATGGAGAAAATGCTAAGAGCCCTCATGCTCTCCTTGCAAAGCCATGAGTGCCCATCCTGTGACAACCCACTAAACCATTAACCCATTACTCTGTGAATGGATTAATCCATTCACTAGGGCATAGCTCTCATGATCCGATCACCTCTTAAAGGCCCCACCTTTCAAATACCATAACCGGAATTTCCTCCCTCTTAACAATGTTATGATGGGAATACAGTTTTCAACTCATGAAAACATTTGGGGGACACTGAACCTATAGGATTCTTCTAATCAGAAAGTGAGAGACCTAAATGTGTGAATATATCTTAGCCTCATGATTAAGCTTTAGCCTTGCAGACCACTGAGATATTATTCCTTGTCACTCAAATTTTGGTCCATAGAACTGCACAATAAGCATTATCTGGGATATTATTAGAAATGTAGACTCTAAGATGATCCCCAGACCTACTGAGTCATAATGTGCCTTTTCCCAAAATCTCCAGGTAATATGCATGTTCATTAAAATTTGAGAAGCTGCTGTAAATCACTTTGAATTTTTAAGCTCTTCCTTGTAAGTAATTAAAGTCCTCTCTACATAGTTATATTACTACTTTCAGTGAAAATAAAAAAAGAAGATAAAGAAAGAAAGAAAAAAGAATGACTCCATAGAGGCCAGCATAAGGCTTTGTTAGATACTGTAGATAAACCTAGATTTCTAACCGAATGGTAAAAAAGATACGTGGCAAAATCATTCAAAAGTTTGGTCACCGGGCCAGCCCGGTGGCGCACTGGATAGTGCGCCGCTTGGGAAGCGTGGCGGCGTTCCCGCCCAAGGGTTCGGATCCCACATACAGACCGGTTCCCGCTC
>NW_007728480.1:177186-179237 GCF_000696425.1 Galeopterus variegatus
ACACTAAAGGTATGAATAAGTCCACTTAAAGGGAGGACATCTCTTACTTCTGGAGCACACAAAACACTGACCCAGTGACAAGAGGCCTGAGTTATACTGATGATCTGTTGCAGAGACACAATAAACAAACCTTAAACCCTATAATACTATGTTTAAATATGTGTGATGTAAGACGAAGTAGCTTACGATGGAATGAGTCCTGGAACTATACTTTTTTTTTTTAAAAGCTTAGGCATTATTTGCCTCTATTTAATCATATGAAAATAATGTGGGTGGCCTGTGTTTCACCAACTGAAAATCTGGATGCTGAATCTTCCTACTAGACTTAACTATTTGCCCAGGGTTGAGGTCCAGCAATTATGAGGCTGGGGTGGGGATGATGTATACATAAATGTGTTATAGACAGACAGAAATGGGTTAATCTGATACTGTATTATTCTTTAGACTTAGACAAAAGAACCTTTTTTATTCTGAAATTTAACTTAATTTTTCTCTAAAATGTCTCATTATTGTAAAAATTGCAGCCTGAACTATGCAAACATGAAGCAATCTGTGCCATTTACTCTTCAATTCTCCAGCAATGCATGTGCCCACAATAATATTTTCTATATTCACTCAATAGAATGTCTGTATTGCTTCTTAATGCTGCTTCCAGTTGCCTCAAAACACAAATAAGATTATTTATATGACACGTAAATCACTTCCACCCACAAATCGCTTTCCTTTTGAATCCTTAGGCAAGTGATTTAAAGATCTCACTGCTCTCTTTTTAGAAAAATGAGCAAAAACAATATATATGTAATATTATAGTCATTGCCTCCAAACCATAAAATGAAATTACTGAAGCATAGACTGTTGATGTCATCTGGAGACATTCAAAAAGCATGTTATTAGATATTATTATGCTTTTAAAGAACATTCGTTAGAATTTCTTTTGATGCTTTGTATGTATGGACACACAGATACACACACACATATATATGTGTGTGTATGAATATAAATATAACAGTTCAGACTTTCTTGACATCTCTAGGTAGTATCATTTGTACGTAGAGTGACAGAGATTGGCTACTTGTTCTATAACCCAAATCTTTTTTCTACTGAGAACATGGCTAGACTCCCTTTTCTTGACTACATTAGAGTTAGAAATGTCTGCTGATTGAGTTCTGTGCTGATAAAAACAAAGTCTCTATCAGCTTGGATTTCTTTTGAATGTCTGTCTGGGACAGAAATCCTCTCCACTACAACTACCACACATATTTACCCTCCCATGCACCCACCACATCCTCTTCTGCCAGAGCCAATTAAAATTTATGTGGGCAAGAAGTAAACCTCCTCAGGTTCAAACCACTGAGATTCTGGAGTTCACTTGGAATCATACCTAGCACTATTTTCTCTAATATAGAATAAACATGCATCTGAGAACAAGCATGATTGTGTCTCAAGAAATTATTAGTTGTCCCTAATCCCTAATCTTACTCCTCCTTACCTCACACTTTTTTTTTAAATCTAGAAGAAGATTGTAAACAAGAAAGAAGAAAACAAAGGAGAAATAAAAGCAAAGATAATACAAAGAAGAGAAGTGAATGAGTGCAGAGAGGCTTTATTTTACCCATTGAGTAGCTAGGGACAATCCACGTATCCTGTATCTTAATAAAGCTCAGTTTTATTACCAGCCTCTTTTAATTTAGAGGCCATCTTCTCTTGCCAACCCTCTTATGCTGCTGTCACTCCTACCCTCTTCCGTCTATTCTGGCTCCCATTTTCCCCACCACATAGCAGTAGAACTACCTGCTCGAGTGCATTTAAGGGCTGCTGCTTTATCCTCCCTAACCTGTTAATAATATTTGTCTTGATTACAGTAATGTTTCTGTGAGCAAAATTAATGTGCAATAGCTTTTAATCCTCTTGAGATTGGTTCTTTATCCTCCTTTTGCAACCATTGGTTTTTCTGTGCCTCTCAATATAATGATATACTCAATCAAACAATTATTTTAAGTCTGCTAATTTCCAGTATTATACTTGGTATTGGGGTCATAGGAAAATAAGGA
>NW_007728480.1:179709-195928 GCF_000696425.1 Galeopterus variegatus
TATTTTAAGTCTGCTAATTTCCAGTATTATACTTGGTATTGGGGTCATAGGAAAATAAGGACCATCTACCTGTGAAAAGCAGGTACACAAACAAATCCCTAAAGAACAATGTGATGAGTTCTCAACTGAGGGGTATACACAGGTTTATGAAAACTCAGATGAAAATAAAGAGTGACCGAAAGAGGAGCCAAAGAAAACTACAGAAGGTGATATTTATGCTGGGCCTTTAAAAATGGATAATGAACTTATAAGATAAGGGAGTGGAAGTATGTCCTGGGAAGATGAAAAATCATGAGCAAAGGAACAGAGACAAGAAAGCTCAAAGTACACTCTTGTCAGTAAAGAGTACATATTGCTATAGGGAGAGGATTCGGATTTACTATGGAAAAGTATTTATAGTGCTTTTGTTGAGAGCCTTGGCTGGCATGTTAAGAACAACTGGAAGAACTGGGTGCATTCTCAGATGTGTGTCTTAGACTCTGTCTTTAACACAGCAAGGTAAGTAATGGTAGTAGAGTAAAAGGATCAATTAGAAGTTGATTTCAACAGTCCAGAGAGTGATGAAAATAGCACAGTCTATAGTAGCAGCACTGGGGTCGGTGAGGAGCACACAGAGCACTTATGACATAGATTGGACAGAACGTGGTTACAGACGAAACGTGAACGAGTCAAAGATGGCTAGGTAGAAGGTATGCCCCAAGGAAGAGAATCAGTTAATCACTAGAAAAGTGTGGCCAAAGCCATGGGAGTTGACAAACTTTCTCTGAATGGCATGTAGAGTAAAAAGTGAAGGTCAATCAGGTGTTCATCAGATTATTCGGTTATAGCAGCAAAACCATCAGTGTTCAATGTCACTGAAGCTGAATGAGAAGAAAGGAAAAGATGGACAGCATTGCCTCATATGTTGCAGAAAGAACAAATACCATCTAGCAGATTATGTCCAAGGAAAGGAAATTACTAATAGATTTTTGGAAGGGATTCGAAAACTTCCTTTATACTTCAATGTATTTTAACAGTAAATTTCCAAATAAAATTGTCTACCACACAAAAAAATTGTACAACAAAACTACATATGGAGTAAGGGGAGCCTGGTCGTTTCTTCAAAAATTAGTCCTTTCTTCAGAAATCTTCTACGACTCTCTACTGAATACTGAACAAACCCAAATATCTTTGCCTGGTATTCAATATTTCCCAAATTATATTTCCAATTTTAATAACCATTACTTCCTTTCATGGACCCCAGCTTTCTGTAACAGCAAAGTATTTCTTCCTATACATACCCTTTGATTTGTTACTTTCATTGACCTGCCTATGTCTTATGACAGTAATGTTCTTCCATCGTATCCACCAGTAATCCAAATCCCATGTAGAAGTCATCAGTCTCTTCCCTGAAGTCCACGAGCACTTTTTTCATCTCTGTATTTATCCATGGTTTCTATGTGACTAAAAATTTGAGGGAGATGAATGTGGTTTACAATCGTATCCACCAGTAATCCAAATCCCATGTAGAAGTCATCAGTCTCTTCCCTGAAGTCCACAAGCACTTTTTTCATCTCTGTATTTATCCATGGTTTCTATGTGACTAAAAATTTGAGGGAGATGAATGTGGTTTACTTCAGAGGGACAAAAACATCTTTAAATTGAGTATTACCATTGTTGCTCCCTATCCTCAGGTCACTATGATTTCAGTGCAGAAATATTTAGCTCCCCAATGCCCCTGCTGTCAACTAAGGTTAGGACTTTCTTTTACATTTCAAAAAATTCAGCAGAAGCTTTGAAATGATCACTTTAAAGAGCCTGGTTAATTTCTTAAGCCATTATTAAGTGTTTTATCTTTTTTATCTGTAAGTATCTATGATAATGGGAGGTTGAAGCTAAGGAAGGGCATTAGTTTGTACCAACACTGGTCTAAGAACAATAAATATATTGACCAGTTTAATTCCACAATTTCTTTATAAGGTAGGCATTATTATTATGCCCATTTTGCAGACAAGAACACTGAGGCATGGAAAGATTAAGGAACTTAGCCAATGTTACATGACTAGAAAGTGGTAGACCTTGGGAGAAGGCAGATATTTTAATCAGGATGAGCTATATTTTGTTGCAAATAAATCAATGAATAAATCAATTCAGAATCTCAGCAACTTGACCCAAAAATCCTCGACACCAACTTATTTTAAATGCATAAAGTGGAAATAACTTGAAAACAGCAAAATTGTATTGAAATGTAAGCTTGACAATGAGCTTGACTTTCAGAAACCTCTATTATGTGAAGACACAATTTTTAAGTACACCGATTATTTATCCATTTGAAAACAACTTTCTTAATTATATAAAAGTGAAACGATTCTTTGCCTTCTCACCCACAAAGTCACTGGAGTATGGTATAGAATTACTACCACGTTAAAGCTAAGCTGGTAGAGAAAAGACTGTGCATGAGATTGAAAAAGCCAAGTTCAAATTCCAGCTGTACCACTGACTGAGAGTATGGCCCTATGCCAGTTACCGAACTCTTCTGGGCTTCAGTTTTCTCATCGACAAAATAAAGATAATGGCACTGACTAAACAGGATTATTGTCAGGGATAATAAATTAAATTACAGGAACTAAGCGTCAAGGAAATTGCCTGGTCTTTGGGATGCAATGTCCTGGATTCAAATTCCAGTTCTGACATCTAATATGTATGACACTGATAGTTACTAATTTCCTCATCTTTGAAATGGTAATAATAATACCTACCTAAATCTGATATGGTTATGGGAAGCTTAAAGATAAAATATAGAAAGCCTGTAATTGAACAACTGCCAAACAGTAGGAGCTTAATATGTGGTTGATCTGAATATTTAATATTATCATTCTCTTACATCTGTAGGAAATTCAGCCCATGATGCTTCTAAATCTTTTTTAGACATTATTAATTACCCTTGACTTCAATCAGCTTAAATCTCAAATGAAATAATCACACATTATTCATCTCTTCTTTTAAATCCCTTCACTGACTCACCAGTGCCTTCTGTGCAACATTTTAGTTTCTATTCCTAACGTTTCATGTATCTGCACAGCAGGTTTACTAAGCAGATTTTAGTCCTTCCTATATGTCTTTCCTTGTGCACAAGGAAGACCCAGCTCATTAAGCTATACAGTATATGTGTTGCAATATATAAATAATAATAATAATAAAACAGTTCGTACAATCTGAATTTTCAAGTTAACTTTGTTATATAATATAGAATTGATTATTCAGTTTCCCCAGCATCTTTTTCATGCTCAAACACTCAAACTCCCTACTTCAATTTTTCTCTCCCTTCACATGTTTCTATGGATGTCTTAATTGGAATAGCTCTGGAGCTTAATTAAAACAATGAACATCTAGTTTATACAATTTGTCCACGTGAATAATACAACCTTGCAGTGATTATTTTTTGATGTGGGCCTTAAACTCATGCACTCTCTCTAGTGGGCTAAAGAATATTTATCCTTTTAAACACCTTGATATCCTTGTTGAAGGATTTAATTGATATAAGGAGACAACAGTAACAAATCTCTGGGTCTTAACTGTTACAGACAAAAGAGGCAGAAGAGAGAAATAGTATATCACGTGCTTAAATCTGATTTATCTTCCGAGTACCAGACTTCTATTAAACATGGAGTTGCTGAAGATTTTGTGAACCCATATAGAGTTCACTAAAATTTGATATGCTTACAACTTGATTGTGTGGGTCATCAGAATTTGCTGCACAGTACCAATTTATTCATTTGTGCAACAAATATTTTGATCTAGGAATTAACTAGTCACTGGGTTAACAGAGGAAGCTCTGTGCTCTGAAAGAGGACTAAAAGATACAAAGGAATTTTCAGGGAATGTAGAATAATTTTTCCAGTGGAGGGAATATCATGGCCAAAAATCTGAAGGCTGAAATGAGGCTGGAATAGCAAACAGTGGTTTGATTTCCAAGGACCTTCTGTTCTATATTGAGAAGTTTGGGCCTGGTCTTAATTGAAATGGACCTTAAAATCACACATTAGAAAGCGATTTAAAAGTCCAGAAATCACATAATTTATAACACAATATGGCTATTAAGCCAGGGTAAGCTCAGTATGCAAAAAGAGCACATAAAAACTCATCTAATGCCAACCTGGTATATCAAGAAAGGGTCTAATGAAAAAGTGATGTCTATCTCAAGACCTGAAGGCTGAGGACATTATTGAAGAAGTTAGGAAGGGTGTTTCTGATAGAAGAAATAATATGCAAACATCTGGCAAAGAGAGAGCTTGATATATTAGGCTTGCAGTTATGCAGAGAGCAATGGTGTTGGAGGAGAGCAGAGGTCTGTTGAGAGGCAAGAGATGAAGCAGAATAAGTGAGCAACATTTGAACCAAGGTGGCGTTTAACAGACATAGGTACCGTTAACTTTATTCTAATGCCAATGAGAGTAATGAATGAAGTATCTTCTCTCTTGCTCTCACAGTTGTCTTCTTCTATGGCCAACACAGATAAGCAGAAACCATTCTAATGCACTGGATTTGCTGCTTCAATACATATCTCTTGTTAAACACCTACTCTGTCTTACACAGGGTACCAGGCACCAGAAATACCGCTAAGGCCTATGCTCATATTGAGCTCTAGTGAAACATGTTACTGTAGAGACAGGCTATGGTGCTTCGCACTAGAGTGCAAGGGAAAGGCACCTAAAGTGTTTTCTGTCTCTGTATAGAGCCTATATAATGGGGGATGTAAGAGATAAAAGTGTTGTCAAGACATATTTTCCAGAGATGGATAAGAGAAAGAGAGAAAAGAAGCTTTTACAAGGACTAGAGGAGAGAAAGACTATGGGGTGTTCAAGAACTACTATAAAGGACATCAACTATACAGTCAACTTTAGGACAAAACCTAAAGGACAACAGAGAAAAAGACTCCTGCTCAAAAAAGATTTCTTCTCTAGTTCACAGAAAGAACCAGATTTATTCATTTGTTAGGTATAAAACAAGTCATAGTAGGTTAAAGTTAACAGAATCTAAGGACTGGAAAAGAGGACATTGCTATTTTAATTTTAAATGATTTTATTTCTATACCTCTAATAAAGAGCAAATCAAAGGCTTATGATAGTTCTTGCAGCTGGTAAAGGGAAGCATGATGCAGATAACTATTTTTATTTAAATTGATGTGTTGTATTCATAGAGATTAGGGCAGGATGCTGCAGCTGCAAGAGGGAATTTAAAATTAGAGCAGCTTCAATAGTGCTGTTCACAATTAAATCCAAATTCCTGAGCCTTGCCCTGTAGTAAGCACTTTTTTTCTCCCTGTTGGTGATGTATGTACATGTGCATGCACACACATTTAATATTTCCATGGGAAATTGAGACTCAATTGCACTAGAGTCTGAAAATAAAATTATTGTCTATTGGATAGCAATCTCTCTTTCTGCTTGTGCCCATAGCTTTATAGTCTCATAGTTTCATAGCATCATTCAACTGCCAGTACCTGAACAGATACTGTTTGTTCCACATATAACAGAATTATGAAAACTTTTCTTCAGTATTATCTGGCCAAGAATAATTGCTGCATTTCAAAGAGCTGCTTATATAACTCAGATGTCCTAGATTTCTCCTGGCTTCAAGGGTCATCTTTTCCTTTAAAGCCCAAGTAAAAATACTTAAAGTCCTTACCTTGCTTGTCCACAGAGGTCTGTTTTTTTTTGTGGGCTTTCCTTCTACATATATTTCTGGGAATCCTTACAGAAGTCCTAGGCTGAATGAATCATGTATTCTCCACCCTCACTTAATAGGGTACTGTCCAGTTCAATGATAATATCATTGCTGTATATGTATAGAGCCTTTTACAAGGCACTTGCTCATCCATGATCTCATTTATCTTCACATTATCTTGTACACAATGTGACTCATGTGCTAATGACACACAGATTTGATTGTGCCTTGAACTACATCTTATGATTCCCAATCCTGTGCTCAACCACATACTACATTGTCTCAAGTCTCTTGAGGTTCTTCTAGTCAAACATATATGAGAAAACACTGAAAAGGATAATGTGCATTCCAAATATGTTGTTTTATTTTGTTGCTGTATTTGACACAGTTAAAGATGTGACAGGCCAGGCTCTCCCTTCTGTTCTATTCTTTGGATAATGATCAAATTAATCTCTCTGCATGTTACATCTATTACACTACCAAGCACATAAAAATGCTTTATTCTGAAAAATTTTTTGCTTACAGTCCAAGGCATTGCAGCATGATAGTGTTTGAAGTTTCAGAGCTCAAGGGAGAACTCATGCAGCTTGACAATGCTGGCTGTGGTACATATCTTTGCAGACTGCCCAACCCCCTCTGCTAGGCTCTCGGTATCTCTGGGGAGAGTAGATCCACCATTGGTAAAGTTAGCAAAACAACAAGGCCACTGATTGATTTAGGAAGTGACAAATGTGTCAGGATTCCCCTGTGGGAAGCTGTGGAAATCTGGCTTGCCCAAACATCCTTGGCAACTGTTACAAAGTCTTTTCAATTGTGGTAAGTTGTAGTCTGGCTGACTAATTCAAAAGGAACTCATGCATATCCCAATTTTCTGCTGCTCTTGAACAGAGACAGAAAGTCCATGAAAATGAGCAACATTCACTTTATAATCTCATAAAGGCCACTATTAGAATTCCTCCTTCTGAAAGGAACTCATGCATATCCCAATTTTCTGCTGCTCTTGAACAGAGACAGAAAGTCCATGAAAGTGAGCAACATTCACTTTATAATCTCATAAAGGCCACTATTAGAATTCCTCCTTCTGAATAGTCAGGTGCTGTGGACTGAATAACCTGGAGAGTAAAGGGGTGACTCTTTGCAGGGAATGTTAGCAGCCCCTAAATGGCTTGTGCCTGGAAATGAAATGGAAGAAAGAATTTATCTCCAATAAACATGCATTCCATCCTTCAGTGTGTTCATTGTAAGCCAGTTTCTTCTCTAAAGACTGGCCTCCCTCCAATGTGATTTACCTGCAGTTCTTCAACGTATTCCTATATACCACTCTTCCAGGACTAACTCACTTCCTCCTTTCTTTAGTGATGACCTATATATTGAAAACTGTGTTCTGTTACCTCCCTCAGCAAGCATTTCCCTTCTCTTCTTGGCTCACTTCCTTTTTACTTGAATGAGGTAAAAGCATTATGAAACAACCCATCATTTATGTGAACTTGACTTCTTTACAAATATGTGTAAAGCATTTAAATGAATAATATATATAATTAAGAATTCATGGTAAATACTTTATAGACGCAAACTATTAAAATTAAAGGGAAGGAAAAAGCTGATACTATTAGTATCATTGATGCAAATTCTGTTGAATTTGACAACTATGCTATTTGTGCTTGGAGATCATAGTGATTTCTTTTCTACAATAGTTCAAGTGGTATAGTTAGAGATTTTTCTCAGCTGGTTTTTAGCTCTCTGGAAAATACTTTTTGACTACCTAATGTACTTTAATAAATTTCTGAGTTGTTTTCAAATGAGGACATTGATACACTAAGCAATGATTTTCTCATTGTATTTGAATGCAGTCTTCTTCTAGTTCTGGTCTCATTTGCTGACCTCATTGTTAAAGTAATCTTGAAGTCATCATTCATTGGTCAATTGCAACCCACCCACTTTCACAGTCTTTGAGCACCCTCTTACCTGCTCTTTTGTCTTTTTCAAGGCATTTACTACCTTTAAACAAAGTATATATTTTATTTTTTATGTTTATTACTATTGTTTGTCTTGCCACCGTCATTGTGAAAAATGAAAGTTCCATAAGTTTAAAACAGATGATAGTCTGTTTGGGAAATTGATGTATCCTAAGTGCCCTAATAGTATGTGACACATAGTCAGTGTTCAATGAACAAATTTCCAAATAATACATCAATTCATCTTTGCGATTCTAGAGGATCTATGGAGAAATGGCTCCTAACTGTATTTTAAATAGAAATATGCTAGAGTTGGTTTCCTTATTTTTTTCTTTTTTTCAGATTCTCTGTTCATTATGTGAGTCCAGGAACTTAGATAAAGTGAATTTAGGATGTGAATAGATGTGAATGAAGGAGATTCCTTTCTCTCACAATAATTTGTCTTAACAAGGGGAAAATCCCTATCATTAACTTACTTTTCCTCTACAAAAATAATTTTCTGTTATAAAGATGCTCCTCTGAATGGTCTGTATAAAAATGTCTCATTGGCATTAAAATACCATTATCAAGTAAGCATTCTGAAAAAAAAAAGAAGCATTATTGAGACAAGTTCACTGTCATATCAAAATAAGTGGAAGGAAAAATTTGAAGAGAGTTGACATAAAACAACTAGAAAGCACTGACTCAATAAAATTGATCAAAAGAGGGAAGCAATGAAATATTTCAAAATTATGTTCAGAAATAAAACAAGTGCATTTTGAGAATGTTATTCAGCAAAATAAAGCTATAATTGAGAACATAAGCAGCAGGCTAGAGCAAGCAGAAGAAAGAGTTTCTGACCTTGAAGACAGTCTCTTTGAAATAACCCAAGCAGACAAAAAGAAAGAAAAAAGAATAAAAAAGAAGAAGAAAATCTAAGAGAGCTGGTAGACTATTTTAAGCACACAGCATGAGTGTTTCAGAAGGTGAGGAGAAAAAAAACCCTTTAAAAACATATTCAATGAAGTAATAGTGAAAACTTCCCAGGCGTTGGTAATTATATGGACTTCCAGATCCAGGAGACTCAAAGTTCCTCAAATACATTCAACCCAAAAATGTCCTCTCTGAGACACATTATAGTCAACCTGTCAAAAGTCAAAGACAAAGAGAAAATCCAAAAATCATCAAGAGAAAAGCATCAAATCACCTATCAGGGAGTCCCCATCAGACTAATAGCAGACTTCTCAGCAGAAACCCTACATGCCAGAGATATTGGGATGATATATTCAAAGTACTAAAAAAAAAACAAAAACAAAAAATTGCCAGCCAAGAATACTATACCCAGCAAGGCTATCCTTCAGAAATGAGGGCAAAATAGTGTATTTCCCAGACAAAAGCTGCAGGAGTTCACCACCACACAACCAGTTCTACAAGAAATCCTTAAGGAAGACCTGTATCTGGAACCAAAAAGTGATAAATCAGCACCATGAATACATGAGAAAGAACAAACATCACTGGTAGAGCAGATATGCAAATGAAAAAGAGAAAGAAACTATACCATTCCACCTCAAAAAGCAATGAACACTGAAGACAAACTATAAAAGGGGAAGAAAGAAACAAAACATATTTAAATTTACCATAAGAAAAGTAATCAAATATCAGGAGTAAGACGATACCTTTCAGTAACAATTCTAAATGTAAATGGATTAAATTTCTCACCCAAACAACACAGACTGATTGTATTAAAAAATTAGAGCCAACTATATGCTATATTCAAAAGACTTACCTCACCTGTAAAAAAAAACCTATGGACTAAAAGTGAAGGGATGGAAAAAATATACCATTCAAATGAAAACCAAAAATGAGCAGGAGTAGCTATTCTTATATTGAATAAAATAGACTTTAAACCAAAAAACCATATAAAAAGACAAGGCCATTATATAATGACAAAGGGATCTATTCAGCAAGAAGACATAACAATCATAAATATGTGTGTGTGTGTGTGTGTGTGTGTGTGTGTGTGTGTGTGTGTGTGTGTGTACAACCAACACTGGAGCATACAGATATACAAAGCAAACACTATAAGACCTAAAGACAGCAGTAGACCTCAATGTGATAATAGTTAGAGACATGAATACACTGCTCTCAACATTGGACTAATCATCTAGGCAACAAATCAACAGAGAAACACAGGATTTAAATAACACTTTAGACCAATTGGACTTGGCAGATATCTACAGAACTTTTCATACAACAGCTTCAGAGTATACATTCTTCTCATCAGCACATGGAACATTCTCCAGGATATACCACATGTTAGGTCAACAAATAAGGTGCCAACAAATATTTTAAAAATTGAAATCATTTCAGATATCCTCTCAGACCACCACAGATTAAACTAGAAATCAATAACAAGTGAAACTCTGGAAACTATACGAATACATGGAAATGAAACAACAGGCTCCTGAATGACCTATGGGTCCAAGAAGAAATTAAACATGAAATCAAAACACTTATTGAAACCAATGAAAATAAAGACACATCATACCAAGACCTGTAGGATAAGCAAAAGCAGAACTAGTAGGGAAGTTTATTGCAATAAATGCTTACATCAAAAGAACAGAAAGATTTCAAATAAACAATCTAACACTGTACCTCAAAGAACTAGAAAAACAAGAACAATTCACCCCAAATTAGTAGGTGGAAAGAAATAATTAAGATCAGAGCAGAACTAAATGAAATAGAGACCTCCCAAATCATTCAAAAGATCAATGAAACAAAAAGCTGGTTGTCTGAGAAGATAAACAAAATAGATAAACATTAGCTAGGCTAACTGAAAAAAAGGAAGAGAGAAGACCCAAAAAACAAAAATCAGAAATGAAAGAGGAGACATTGCAACCAACACCACAGAAATCCAAAAATCATTAGAGACTATTACAAATATCTATACACAATCAAATTCAAAAATCTGGTAGAAATGGACAAATTTCTGGACACATACAATCAAGATTTAACAAGAAGACATAGAAAACCTGAACAGACCAATAACAAGTAATGATATTGAAGCAGTAATCAGCAGTCTCTCAACAAAGAAAAGCCCAGGACCACATGACTTTACGGCAGAATCCTACCAAACTTTTAAAGAGGAATTAATACCCATTCTTTTCAAACTGTTCCAAAATATTGAAAAAGAGGCCATTCTCCCAAACTAATTCCATGAGGCCAGCATCACCCTGATACCAAAACCAGACAAAGAGCCAACAAAAAGAGAAAATTACAGGCCAATATCCTTGATAAACATAGAATTAAAAATCTTTAACAAAATATTAGCAAACACAATACAGCAACACATCAAAAAATTATACACTATGACCAACTGGGATTCATCAAAGGATGCAAGGATGGTCCAACATACTAAGTCAATAAATGTGATACACCACATCAACAAAATCAAAGATAAAAACCATGTGAATATATCAATAGATGCAAGAAAAACATTTGAAAAAAAATCAACATACCTTTATGATAAAGACTCTAAGCAAATTAGAAATAGAAGGAAAAAATCTCAAAACAACAAAAGTCATATATGACAAACCCACTGCTAATATCTTCCAGAATGGGGAAGATCTGAAAGCCTTTCCCTTAAGAATAGGAACAAGACAAGGATTTCCACCCTCCCCATTCCTATTTAACATAGTATTGGAAGTACCAGCCAGAGCAATCAGGCAAGAGAAAGAAATAAAGGGCATCCAGATTGGAAAATACAAAGTTAAACTATCCCTGTTTGCAGATGACATGATTCTATATACAGAATAACCTAAAGATTCTGCAAAAAAAAAAAAAAAAAACCTCTTAAAGCTGATAAATGATTTCATAAAGTGGCAGAATACAAAATCAACATGCAAAAACCAGTAGCATTTTTATACTCCAACAATGAACTAGCAGAAAAAGAAATCAAGAAAGCAAGCCCATTTATGATAGCAACCTCCTTGGTGAAACTGATTCCAAGGTATTTTGGTTTTATTCCTGGATGTTGAAAAAAAAAAAAAAAAAAAAAAAACCTCTTAAAGCTGATAAATGATTTCATAAAGTGGCAGAATACAAAATCAACATGCAAAAACCAGTAGCATTTTTATACTCCAACAATGAACTAGCAGAAAAAGAAATCAAGAAAGCAAGCCCATTTATGATAGCAACCTCCTTGGTGAAACTGATTCCAAGGTATTTTGGTTTTATTCCTGGATGTTGTTTTTTTTTCTCTACAATGAGAACAACAAATCACTGCTGAAGGAAATTAAAGAGAACACAAAAAGAAAGACATTCCATGCTCTTGGAATGGAAGAATCAGCATTTTGAAAATGTCCATACTACCGAAAGTGATCTACAAATTTAATGCAATCCCCATCAAAATACCAATGATATTCTTCACAGAATAGAAAAAACAATCCTAACATTCATATGGAGCAACAAAAGACCCCAAATAGCCAAAGCAATCCTGAGCAATAAAATAAAGCATTACACCATGTGATTTCAAATTATGCTACAAAGCTATGGTGACCAAAATAACATGGTACTAGCTTAAAAACGGACACTTGGACAAGTGGAACAGAAAAGAGAACCCAGAAATCAATTCACATACTTACAGCCAACTGATCTTTGACAAAGGCACCAAGACATATGATGGGGAAAAGACTGCTTCTTCAATAAATGGTGCTAGGAAAACTGGACATCCATATGTAGAAGAATGAATCTTTATATATTCCAAGACATATATTCTCAAATAAGACATATACTTCATTGTACAAATCTGAGTTTTAAGAATGCTTTGCACATCAGTTCAATAAGCTTTTGTCTAAAAAAAACAAGCAAACAAACAAAAAGATATTTGAGGAGTTTTCAGTTGTGGCAGCATATTTCTGCAATTGACTGAATGAGAGGTAGAAATGTGTCACCTATATTTAAAAACCAAAAGCATGATCCAGAGATTAAACTTATTACTAATGCTTAATCAACTCCTTCTAAGATAATTTTTGACTAATCAAAAGATTGGAAGCTATTAATTCTGTCACAAATTAGCTATATATTGACTTTGTCATTAAAAATCAGCCATGAAACAGATGAACAACTATGGTTTCCTTTTTGTTTTTCAAAAACAGAGAGAAAAAATAAAATGCAACTGATAGTAGATAAGATGTCTCAGTGAACGACAAATAGATCTGTTGCCACCACCAGCTTCATTCTAGCAAAACTTTTTTTTTATAGATGGGTTTCAAAAATTCATATAAATAAATTACTTGAATATTTGGAAGCTATTTGCATATGGATATGTTGGTATTGCTGGGAGCACTGAATGGCTCTTCTTCAGTTGGGATATTTCTATACATTATGTCAAATTTCGGTTTCTTATCATGATTTTAAATAAATGGTATAACTTCTTGACTTTCAGCATGTTCTGTGGAGCACTAGCATCTTCATCACCAAAGAGCTTGTTAGAAATGCAGGTTTTTAGGCCCATCCCCAAACTATTAACCTAAATCTGTAGTTTAACCAAATCCCCAGGTGATCTCTACACACATTAAAGAACAAAGACTGTCAATTTTTATGTAATCACACTTAAATGTTTTGATTATCCCTTCCTGACAGGAAACTCAGAACCAATAGAGGAGTGGTGATGGCAAAGTGGAGAAATTAAATTTGGTTAACAGAATTTATAGACTCTTCTTATTCACTCCTTAAGTATACAAATATTAGCTTAGTAGTTCATTGCACTGTATAATAGCCTGATATCATAAAGAATTTAGGACTCTTTGGACCTTGACGATTGCATCTTATCCATCAGAGTTGAGATTTCACCGTGAGGAAGACAATATGGCAGAATGGAAATACATTACTTGGGGCCAGTAAGAATGATTTTGAATTCTGTTTCACTGTTTTGAATAATTCGGCGATAGTAGAAAAGCTCATTAATTTCTTGGAGTCTCAGATTCCTTTAATGAAAAGCATTAAGAACTTAACAGCATCAGCTCCTAAAGGCTAGTCTCCAGACCTTGCTCGATGGTCCTATGTATCTCAGCAAAAGAGAGCCTCCTTCACTTAAAATCACTCTCACATCTTTCACACTGTGAATCCTTCTGACTTCCACATCTTCTGCCAGGGAACAGTCTCTGCTTTAAGTATTCATGTGATCAGTTTAGGCCCACTGCATAATTTCTCTATTTTTATGTCAACTGTGCCATATGCATACTTTACACCAACAGAGGTAAAGACTATCAAATTCACAGATCCAAGGATGACATAGGGTGTTTGCATCAGAGAGATGGTAAATCTTGGGGGTGTCTTAGAATCCTGACTTCCATACCTGACAGAAAATACTACATATTGCACAAACTGTATCATATGAAAAATCTAAAACTATAAAACTTCCTGAAGAAAGTATAGAAGAAAATCTTTTCAGTCTCAGCATAGGCAAAGATTTCTAAGGCAGGATACACTAAAACACTAACACTAAATTTTAAAAAAAATTACATTATTAAAATTTTAAAATTCTGCTTTTGAAAGACAGATTTAGAAAAATGAAAAGACAAGTCACAGACTGAAAAATTATATTCAAAATATATATCTGACAAAGGGCATGTTTTAAGTCTTTATAAAGGAATCCTTTTTTGATTTTTTTTATTTTTAAATTTATCAATGTACAATATAGCTGATTTTTGTGAATCCTTTTTGACTCAATAATATCAGAATAGCAAATTAAACTCACCTAAGAAATACAAATGTCCAGGCTGGCTAGTTAGCATGGTACTGATAACACCAAGTTCCAGGGTTTGATTTCCTATACCAGTCAGCTGCAGAAAATCAAAAACAAAAAAAACAACAAAAAACAAACAAAATATAAGAAATACAAATGTCCAATAAACACATGAAAAAATGATGAAATTAATGATTTATAGTAATTATTTTGAAGAGTGGCAGATATGCCAGCCCAAAATATGGCATTTTGGCATAAGGATTATTTTGAGTTAAAGACACTTAAAAAAAAATAGCAGCTGTAAGAAAGGCACCTTCCTTTTCTTCTTGAAAGCAGAAGAAATTCCCACATGACAGATATCTTCTATATCAGGAAAAAAAAAAAAAACATGTTATCAACAAAGAGGGGAAGTTGAGGTTCAAGGAAATCTGTACAAACAAACATTGATAAATTAACCCTTAATCTTCCTTGTCTCTTCATGATTAACTGTCCTAACCCAAGTCCCTGGCTCTGTTGCATTTTCACAGTTTACTGCTCTTTGTCCTGTTGAATATATAACTGCTTCTTTAGGTCTTCATTTTCCTATGGGGACTCCCATGTATATGTAAAAATCTGCACATTTTTATAGATTTTTCTCTGAAGAGCTTTTCTCCAGTTAATCTGTCTTATATAACGTAATTCTCAGGCCCAGCTGGAGATGCTAAGAGGATAGAGGGGAGACTTTGCCTCCCCTAGAATTTTGTGATGATCCTACCACATGCCCACAAAGAAGTCTAACACTGAAAACATTGACGGCACAGAGTATTGTCAAGGATGTAGAACAGCTGGAACTCTCCCGCATTGCAGATGGGGATGTGAAATAGTACAACCACTTTTGAAAACAATTGGTAACTTTTTATAAAGAAAAAACTTACACTTATAGAGTGACTCAGCAGTCCCATTTTTAAGCATCTGCCCAAGACAAATGAAAGCACGTGTCTGTACAAAGACCTACACAGAATGTTCATTGTAGCTTTATTCATAATAGTCCAAACTGAGAGGAACTCAAATGTTTGTTAATAGGTGAATGAGCATATTAGTTTTCTATTGCTGCATAACAAATAACCATACACTCAGTGGCTTAAAACAGCACCCATATATTAGTTTATAGTTCTGTGGGTCAGAAGTCCAGGAGGACTCAGCTAAATTCTTTGCTTAAGGTCTCAGAAGGCCAAAATCAAGGTGATGGCTAGGATGGCTTCTAATCTGAAGGCTTTGGGAAATAATTTGCTTACAAGCTCATTCAGGTTTTTGCTCATTCAGTTTCTTGTACTTGTAAGGCTGATGTTTTCCCTTCCTGGCTAGCTGTTGACTTCAGGTTGCTCTCAGTTGCCCTCATTCCATGACATTTGCCCACTCTATCTTTAAAGATAGCAATTGTAAGTAAAACTGCCTTGTATTTTAAGTCCTCTCTTCTGCAGACCAGCCATTAGAAACTCCCTTCTTTTAAAGGGCTCTTGTGCTTCAATTTGCCCTATCTGAAATAAATCTACTTTTTCCATAAAATGTAACAACTGTAGGAGTGATATCTCATCATACACATGGGTTCTACACTTTTATAAGAGTAAAAATTACAGTGGGTCATTGGAGGCCATTCTTAGAATTCTGCCAACCAATGATAAATCCATACCATGAAATACTATACAGCAATAGAAAGTAACAGACCGGTGATACATGTAACGATGATTAAACTATAAAATCATTACGCTCAATGAAAGACACCGTAAATTAAAAAAAAAAAGGTACCTGCTATATGATTCTGTTTATATGAAATTCTAGAAAAGGCAAATCT
>NW_007728480.1:197082-197775 GCF_000696425.1 Galeopterus variegatus
GTAGACTCTGCAAGCTGGAAAAGACAAGGAAATATATTCTCCCCTAGAGTCTGTAGAAGAAACACAGTATGTATTCCAACACCTTAATTTTAGTCCAGCATCACATATTTTGAACTTCTGACCTCTAAAACTATAAAACAACAAATTTGTATTGTCTTAAACCACTAAGTATGTGATAATTGGTCATGGCAGTAATAGAAAACGAATATAGTAACTTACGGACAATATCATGCTCCTCCTTCATATTTGTGAAATACATGTTTCAATTGCTATGTGTTTATCATACATTTTAACATCTTGCAGTACAAACCCTCCAAACATATTTATCTTTAAAAGTTTTTTATTGGTGAGTTTTATTCCTAATTTTTACAGATGAAACTTTATAAACATTGTACAAAGTCAATATTGATATTGCTATTTTAATTGAGATGGCATTAATTAATCTAGAAAAGAAAGTCTATCGTTATTACTGAGTCTTCAATCCAGAAACATAGTATTTCTCTTCATTTAATCAAGTCTTCTTTCATATTAATAAGTGATGTTTTATAGTTTAATCTTTGATTTTTTTCTCATTAAGTTCTTTTCTAATGCTATAGATGTGAATAAAATCTCCCTGGAAATAAGCATTATGAGTAAAATTTCACTGTTATTTTCTATGTATTAATATATTAATGTTCTGATAGAAAATGTAGA
>NW_007728480.1:198856-201095 GCF_000696425.1 Galeopterus variegatus
TTGAGGCACTTTCATTTTTTGCTACTACAAATCATACTGTTAAGGGTATCTCTGTACATTTATTTCAATATATCAGTATCTCTCTTAGGAAGGAAGGTTTTGTATTATTTTAAGTTCTTTTTTTTTTCTTTTTTATTGAAGCATAAATGATTATATGTATTTGTGGGGTACAAAATTGACTATCAATAGCTGTACAATATGTGATAGTCAAATCAGGATAGTTAGCTTATTCATCATTACAACATGTAATCATTCTTTATGCCCATTAACCAATTTCTCATTAATTTCTCATTAACTCTCCTCTCCCCCCACTTTATCTCCCTTTTCCACTTCTAGTAACTATGGTTCTCTTCTGTCCTTCTTAAAGTTCAATGTAATATTGTGATTGTGGTTTCTTTCTCTCTCTTTCTTTGTTGCTTATTTGTTTATTTATTTATTCAGGTCCTATTTACAAAGCATGAGGAATTTCTCTTTCAGCACTTGGGTTGTTTCACTTAACATAATTTTCTCCAATCGTATCTATGTTGCTCCAAATGCAGAATTGCATTCTTTTTATGGCTGAGTAGTATTCCATTGTGTATATATACCACACTTTCCTTATCCAGTCATCCATCAATTGACATTTAGTTTGGTTCAGTAATATCGCTATTGTAAATAAATAAATATGGGAGTGCAGGTATCCCTTCGACGTGTTGGTTTCCATTCCTTTGGGTATATACGTAGCAGTGGGATTTCTGGATTATATGCCAGTTCTATCTGTAATTGTTTGAAGAACCTCCATACTGTTCTTCATAGTAGCTGCACTAATTTACAGTTCCACAAAGAGTGTAGGAGGATTCTCCTTTCTCCGCATCCTCTCCAACATTTGTGATTCTCTGTCTTTTTGATAATTGCCAGTCTAACTGGAGTGAGATGATATCTCAGTGTGATTTTGATTTGCATTTCCCTGATGCTGAGTGGTGCTTAGCATTTTTTCATATTCCTGTTGACTATTTCTAAGTCCTCCTTTGAGAGATGTCTGTTCGGCTCCTTTGCCCATTCTTTTTTTATTGGATTATTTGCTGTTTTACTGTTAAGTTGTTTGAGTTCCTTGTATATTCTGGATATTAATCCCTTGTTGGATTTGTAGTTTGCAAATATTTTCTCACATTCTGTAGGTTGCTTTTCACTCTGTTGATTGTTATCTTTGCTGTGCAGAAGCTTTTTAGTTTGATATAATCCCATTTGTTTATTTTTCCTTTTGTCGTCTGAGCTTTTGAGGTCTTATTCACAAAGTCTTTGCCCAGCCCTACATCCTGGAGTGTTTCTCCTATGTTTTTTTCCAGGAGTTTTAATGTTTCAGGTCTTATATTTAAGTGTTTAAGCCATCTACAGATTCAATGTCATCCCCATCAAGATGCCAATAACATTCTTCACAGAAATAGAAAAAATCCTAACATTCACATGGAGCAACAAAAGACCCAGAATAGCCAAAGCAATCCTGAACAAAAAATAAAAATAAAAAAAAAATAAGGACAGAGGCGTGACACTACCTGGCTTCAAATTATACTATAAACCTATAGNTACAGATTCAATGTCATCCCCATCAAGATGCCAATAACATTCTTCACAGAAATAGAAAAAATCCTAACATTCACATGGAGCAACAAAAGACCCAGAATAGCCAAAGCAATCCTGAACAAAAAATAAAAATAAAAAAAAAATAAGGACAGAGGCGTGACACTACCTGGCTTCAAATTATACTATAAACCTATAGTAACCAAAACAGCACGGTACTGTCATAAAAACAGGCATGTGGGCCAATGGAACAGAACAGAGAACCCAGAAATCAACCTACATACTTTCAGACAACTGATCTTCAACAAGGGCACCAACAACATACATGGGGAAAAGAACAGTCTCTGAGATAGTGCTGGGAAAAACTGGACATTCATACGTAGAAGAATGAAACTAAACCTGTACCTCTTGCCATGTATTATTTTAGATTCTAATAGAAACTTCCAAAATCACTTCTAAACTATCCTTTTCCTCCATCTCAGACAATATTTAATACATTTCCTTTTCCTCCATCTCAGACAATATTTAATACATTAAAGATTTGAAATTTTTGTTGGTCTGATGGAGTTTTGTCTTACATTTTCTTTATTACTAGTTGAGGACAAGCTTCTTTTTATATCATTATTTGCTACTCATATAACCTTTTCTAAGAGTGTTTTGTCATTTTTCTAGTGGGTTCCTT
>NW_007728480.1:201556-204619 GCF_000696425.1 Galeopterus variegatus
CTGGGAAAAACTGGACATTCATACGTAGAAGAATGAAACTAAACCTGTACCTCTTGCCATGCATTATTTTAGATTCTAATAGAAACTTCCAAAATCACTTCTAAACTATCCTTTTCCTCCATCTCAGACAATATTTAATACATTAAAGATTTTAAATTTTTGTTGGTCTGATGGAGTTTTGTCTTACATTTTGTTTATTACTAGTTGAGGACAAGCTTCTTTTTATATCCTTATTTGCTACTCATATAACCTTTTCTAAGAGTGTTTTGTCATTTTTCTAGTGGGTTCCTTTTTATTTTCCTAGTGATTTAATTTATTTAACAAATGCATATGGTGGTTACTATGTGCCAGATAGTGTCCTGAAAACTTTATATATATAAACTTAATGATTCTTTACAACAAATCTCTGAGGTAGGTACTATTTTCATTCTTGTTTTACAAAGTGAGGAGACTGATCCTAGAGAAGTTGAAACATTTTCCCAAGGTCATACAGCTGATAAGTAGCTAAACTAGGATTAAAATTTCAGCAGCGTGGCTCCAGAGTTTGTGCCCTGATCTGTATTATCTGCAAATTTCCTTATATATTCTGCATATTAATACTTTGTTATGTCACAGATAACAAATATTTTTTTTATTTACTTTTATTTTTTTTATTTACTTTAAATAGTTTTTATTTAATCATATATATCAGTCTATTAACTATATATATGCCTATTTTAACAATTATATACCACTCTATTCTAATATACATATATATACACATACACATTCATACACACACACACACACACACACACACACACACACACACACACACACATTGTTTTAAGAAAGAATTCTCTACTGAAAGTTGTAAAGACTTTCCTCAATACTTTCTCCTAATTTTTTTAGTTTGATATTTATATTTAGGTCTTTCATCATGTTCTATGGAATAGTGTGACATATATTGATTTTTCTATAGATTTTTTTTATTTACTTTTTTATTTTAACATATAATTGTACATTTTTGTGGGGTATAGTTTGCTGTTTCAATACATGCATATACTGCACAATGGTTCAGTTAGGGTAGAAAGCATAGTTTTGTACCCACTAGTCCACTGTTTCTCTTCTCCTTCACCCATCTTCTTTCTTGGCCTCTGGTAATCATTATTCTACTCCCTACCTCCATGAGAAATTTTTAAAATCTTTTTTTTATATTCTACATATGAGTGAGATCATGGGGTATTTGTCTTCCTGTGCCTAACTTCACTTAACATGATGTTTTCCAATTCCATTCATGCTGCTATGAATGATAGGATATAATTTCTTTTTATAGCTGAATAGTATTCATTTTTGCATATATACCACAGTTTTTTAATCCAGTCATCCATTGATGGGCATTTAGGTTGATCCATCTCTTGATTATGGTGAATAGCACTGCGATGAATATGGGAGTGCAGGGTCATTTGACATATTGACTTCATTTCCTTTGGGCATATACCCAGTAGTGGGATAGCAGGGCTGTAAGGGAGATCTCTTTTTAGGTCTCTGAGGAATCTCCATAGTGTTATCCATAATGGCTACACCAATTTACATTCCCAATAACATTGTAGGAGGGTTCTCTTTTCTCCTCATCTTCTCCAGCATTTGTTATTTTCTATCTTGTTGATAACAGCCGTTCTAACTGGGACAAGATGATTTCTTGCTGTGGTTTTAATTTCATTTCCCTGATGATTAGTGATGTTGAGCATTTTTTCATGTGCTTGTTGGCCACTTTTGCATCTTCTTTTGAGAAATGTCTGTTCAGTTCAGACATTTAAAATAATCACAAAATAACCCATTTTATAATTGGGTTATTTGGGTTTTGTTGTTGTTGAGTTGTTAGAGTTCCTTATGTATTCTGGACATTAGCCCCTTGTCTGATGTGCGGTTTGCAAGCACTTTCTCCCATTCTGTAGGTTGTCTTTTCCCTTTGTTGATAGTGCCCCTGGCTGTGCAAAAGATTTTTTAGATCAATGTACTCCCATATGTTTTTGTCTTAGGTGCCTGTACCTTTGTAGTCTCTCTCAGAAAAGTGCTGCCCACTCTCATTTTGGGTAGTGTACCCCTTATGTTTTCTTATAGTACTTTCATAGCTTTGGGTCTTAAATTTAGGTCTTTTATCCATTCTGAATTGATTTTTGTATGTAGTGAGAGATAGGGGTCTAGTTTCAATCTTCTGCATGTGGATAAATAATTTACTCAGAACCATTTATTGAAGGGGCTGTACTTGCCTCTAGGGCTATTGTATATTCTTAACACTTTTGTCAAAATCAGTTGGTGGTAAGTGTGTGGGTTTGTTTCTTGGGTCTCTATTCTGTTCCAATTGATCTATTTGCCTATTTTTTTATGCCAGAACTGTGCTGTTTTAGTTACCATAGCTTTATGGTATATTTTGAAGTCAGGAAGTGTGATGCCTCCAATTTTATTCTTTTTGTTCAAGGCCACTTTAGCTGAATGGGGTCTTTTGTGGTTCCATACAAATTTTAATATTTTTTTCTATTTCTGTGAATGATATCATTACTGTTTTGATAGGAATCGCATTAAAATGTGTAGAGTGCTTTGGGTAATATGGACAGTTTGAGGATGTTAACTCTTGCAATCCATGAACATAGGATATCTTCCCAATTATTTCTATCCTCTTCAACATGTCCTCATTCACCAATGTTTTATAGTTTTTGTTATAGAAGTCTTTCACCTCTTTTGTTAAATTTACTTCTAGTTATTTCATTTTTGGTAGCTATTGTGAATGGGATTACTTTCTAGATTTCTTCTTCAGCTATTTAATTATTGGTGCATAGGAATGCTATTGATTTTCATGTGTTGGTTTTGTACCCTTCCTCCTTACTGAATTCATTTATTAGTTTTAGCACTTTTTTGGTTGGAGTCTTTAGGATTTTCTGTGTATGGGATAAAGTCATCTGCAAATAGGGATAGTTTGACTAGCTAGACTTCCTTTTTTATGATGTGGATGTCTTTTATTGCTTTTTCTTGCCTTATTGCACTGGTTAGAACTTCCATTACCATAGTGAATAAGAGTTGGGA
>NW_007728480.1:205125-227692 GCF_000696425.1 Galeopterus variegatus
CTGTGTATGGGATAAAGTCATCTGCAAATAGGGATAGTTTGACTAGCTAGACTTCCTTTTTTATGATGTGGATGTCCTTTATTACTTTTTCTTGCCTTATTGCACTGGTTAGAACTTCCATTACCATAGTGAATAAGAGTTGGGAAAGGGAGCATCTTTGTCTTTTTCCAAATCTCAGAGGAAAAGTGTCCAATTTTTGTCTATTCAGTATGATATTGGCTGCAGATTTGTCATATCTGGTCTTTATGGTATTGAGGCACATTCCTTCTACACCTAATTTATTTAGTGTGTTTTTTATCATGAATGGGTGTTGGATTTTATCAAATGCTTTTTCTGGGTTTATTGAAATGAGCATTTGTTGTTTTTTCCTTCATTCTGTTGAGGTGATGTATCACGTTTATTGATCTGCATATGTCAAACCATCCTTGCATCCCTGGGATGAATCCCACTTGATCATGGTTTATGATCCTCCTAATGTGTGCTGGATTCTGTTTGCTAGTATTATGCTGAGGGATCTTCATGTCCATTTTCATTAGAGATATTGATTTGCAGTTTTCTTTTTAATTGTGTCTTTTTCTAGTTTGGGTATGAGGGTAATGCTGGCCTAGAAAGAGTTTGGAAGTATACCCTTCCCTTCAATTTTTTTGGAAGAGTTCGAGAATAATCATTATTAGATCTTTAAAAGTTTGGTACAATTTGGCCATGAAGCCATATGGTCCTTGGGTTTTCTTTGTTGAAAGATTTTTATTACTGCTTCAATTTCATTACTTATTATTGGTCTGTTTTGGTTTTCTAGTTCATGATTGAACCTTAATAAGTTGTATGTGTCCAGGACTTCATCGATTTCTCCTAGGTTTTACAGTTTGTTTGCATATAGTTGTTCATAGCAGTCTCTTATGATCCTTTGTATTTCTTTGGTATCAGTTGTAATGTCTCCTTTTCCATTTCTGTTTTTATTCGAGTCTTTGCTTTCTCTTTTTTTAAATTAGTCTAGCTAAAGGATTATTGATTTTTTTCATATTTTTAAAAACACAACTCTTTGTTTCATTAATCTTTTTTTTTAATCTCTAATTCATTTATTTCCTCTCTTATCTTTGTTATTTCTCTCCTTCTAATGATTTGGAGTTTGGTTTATTCTTGTTTTTCTAGTTCTTCGAGGTGTAATATTAGGTTGCTTATTTGAAGTCTTTCTTCTTTTTTGATGTAGGCATTTACTGCTATAAACTTCCCTCTTAGAACTTCTTTTGCTATATTCCATAGGTTCTGGCATGTAGTGTTTTTATTTTCATTTGTCTCCAGGAATTTCTTAAATTCCTTTGTGATTTTTTCTTTAACCTATTTGCTGTTTAGGAACATATTTAATTTCCATGTATTTGTATGGTTTCTAGTTTCCCTCTTGTTGTTGATTTCTAGTTTTACTCCATTGTGGTTGGCAAGGCAGTTGATAGGATTTCAATTTTTATAAATTTGTTGAGGTTTATTTTGTGACTTAACGTATGGCCTATTCTAGAGAATCTTCTATGTGCTACTGAGAAAAATGTTTGTTCTTGAGCTATTGGATAAAATGTTCTATATATCTCTGTCAGGTGCAAATGGCCTAGAGTAAAGATTAATTCTGATGTTTCCTGGTTAACTTTTCTGTCTGTATGATCTGTCCTTTGCTGAAAGTGGGGTGTGAAAGTCCTCAACTATTACTGTCTTGAAGACTATTTCTCCTGTCTAATAGAAACTGCTTTATATAACTGGGTGCTCCAGAATTAGGTGAGTAAATTTTTAGAATTGTAACATCCTCTTGTTGAATTGATACCTTTATGATTATATAATGACCTTCCTTATCATTTTTTTTTTTTTTACTATTTTGGCTTGATATATAGGAATTTGTTACCACCATTGTGTTACTTTATTTCTATTATTTTGTTGTTCCTTTTTTCCTTTATTCTGATCTTAACTTCTTCCTTTGTGATTGAGTGGTTCTCTAGCAGTGCACTTTGATTTTTCACTACTTATTTTTAGTAGGTGTCTTATAAGTTTATCTGTTACAGTTACCATGAGGTTTACAAAAAACAAGGTATAGTTTTAACAGATTACTTAAGACTAATAACAACTTAACTGTGCCATCTAAGAAAAGATATAAAAAAACAAAAAGCCAACTTTATGCTTTGGTGTCATTCTCCTCACTTTTTTTTTTTGTTGTTGTTGATATTTTGCTCTTCCAAGTTATATCTTTTAATATTGTCTGTCTCTTATATGGTTGTCATATATGTTAGCATTTTGTTAGGTTTGTCCCTTTGTCTTCATACTAGGATGTAAGTGGTTTATTCACCACCCTTATGACATTGGAGTATTCTAAGATTGTCTGCAAATTTACTTTACTCATGAGTTATGTACTTTTGAATGTTTTCTTGCTGCTCCTTAGCATCTCATCTTCTTTCAGATTAAGAACTCCCTTTAGCATTTTTTGGAAGTCAGGCCTAGTGTTGATGCAGTCCCTTAGCTTTTGTTTCTCTGAGAAAGACTTTGTTTCTCCTTTATATTTGAAGGTTGGTTTTGCTGGATACAGAATTCTTGGCTGACAGTCTTTTTCCTTGAGCACTCTGAATGTATTATCACCTTCTCTCCTGGCTGTAGGTTTCTATGGAGAAATCCACTGGCATTCATATTGGTGCACCGTTGAATGTTGTGTCCTTTTCTCTCACTGCTTTCAGTATCCTTCTTTGCCTTTCATTTTTGAGAATTTGACTATGATGTGCCTTGGGGTGTTTCTCTTTGGATTGAATTTGATGGGTGACCTCTAAGCTTTCTGTACATGGATGCTATCAACTTTCTCCATATTTGGGAAATTTTTAGCCATTATTTTCTTGAATATGCTTTCTACATCTCTTCCTTTTCCCCCTCCTTCAGGTATGCCAATTATGCAGAGGTTCTTTCACTTGAAGGAGTCCCATATTTGCTGTACTTCTGTTTCATTTTTTCTTACTCTTTTTTTCTTTTGCTCCTCTGATTTGATAAGTTCATATGCTTTCGAGCTCACTGATTCTTTCATCTGCTTCTTTAAGTCTGACTGGAGCTTTCTACTGAATTTTTCAGTTCAGATAATGTATTCTTTATTTCTAAAATTTCTATTTTTTTAAAATATAATTCTTTCGTCAAATTTCTCATTCTTTTCCTGAATTGTTTTCCAGATATTTAATTTTCTATCTGTCTTTTCTTTTGATTTTCTGAACATCCATAAGAGGGTTATTCTGAATTCTCTGTCAGACATTTCATAAATCTGTCATTTCTCTGAGTCCATTGATGGTGCTTGGTTTGTTTCCTTTGTTGGTGTCATATTTCTCTCCTCTTTCTTGATCTGCCTGTCTTTACACTGATGCTTGAGCATTTGAGGAGACTGCTACTTCTTCTAGGTTTTATAGGTGTTTTGTGGTGGTGTTAGACCTTATAGATTAATATCTAAACTTTGTCTCTGGTCTGTGGGGTTTGATTGTTTGTTTTTCAGTTCCATGGTAGATTATTAGCTACCATCACCACTTAAACACTGCACTGGAACTAATTTGCTGTTCTGTGGTTAATTCCAAAATTTGGGGAACTTCCTTTGGGGACCAGTATTTGAGCTCCATGGTTGAGCTTAATTGCTGTTTTGCTGCTGATTCTCTGGGGAAGGATCAGATTTTAATTGTTGGCCTTTCAATCACTTCCAGATCTTGTGAGGTCAGATAAACCTGGGCTGGGTCTTGCCTAGGACTGAGTCTTTCCAGCAGACTACTCCCCCTGCAGTTCTATCATCCTGACCAGTCTCTACTGAATGGACCCACACTGATTGGAAGACTGATCAGTTGCCCATGCTGCACCTTAGTGTTCTCCTGGTGGGCCTGCCTCCCTCCCGCACATACTCCAAGCACTTTCTGTGGGGTGAGACATGCACAGGTCCCTCATGATGACTCACTGGCTTCTGGATGGTTCCTTGATTTTGGTTGGCTGTGGCCCCTCTCTCTTATGTGGGTCCACAGGAAGTCTGTCAGTGGTCTCACTGGCCTTGGGGCTGCTATGGTGCACTTAAGGCCTTCTTCTCCCCTGTACACTCAAAGCAACTTTGCACAAAGGGCTCAGCTGTGGCTTTTGCTGGTTTCTGGTCCATGTGCCTCAGCTTCTTCCCACCCCTCACTGGGCCAGCCCTAAAGTGGCTGAGCTTGAAATGATTGGAGCAATCCTTTCTCCTTGCTGTGACTTCTTCCACCTTCATGAACTCTACAGGTCTCTTCTCCTCTTCCCCTTTACCCTTAGGTCCAGTAATTCCAAGTTGGCAGTCTTTGCCTTATTAATGGTTGTAAATTGATTGGTTATAGGGGAAAGTAATTCTGAGGACCATCTATTCCACCATCTTGATAACATCATATCATCTCTATGTATACTTTGTAAAAGTATACAGTCCCCCATTTGGGGACTGTTTTACTCTATCTAACAGCTTCTCATTTGATTATTTTTGCTTTCCTATGAAGACAATCATTTTATCTGCAATTATAAAGCATGATCACATTTCCATTTCATTTTCTTTTTTACTGCATTTTACAGAACTTCTAGAACATTATGATTAATATTAAAAATAGTGATATTCTTTTCTTATTTCTGAATGTATTCAAAATGTTTTTGATATTTCAACATGAGGTATGAAGCTGCTTCAGAGTCTTCATTAAAATAAGTAGAATAGTTTAATTAGTTGAGGAAACATAGCATAATTTTTATTCATTTTCCATATAACTCTTGAGCCCCTCTATTTACACACCATTATGGAAAACTTTATTGTTCTAGTTAAAGGCAGCTCAATCATCTTGGTATTGGCCGTGGTTGGGGAGAAACCTGGTGCAAGTGCTGGCATCCATTTTTCCTGGTTTCCACTGGGGCACAGCTCATATCTTCTGGTCAATATCACTATGAGACACCACATCTGGTTGTCTTGTTGCTTCAATATGGCCTCCAGTGACAATGTTCTCCTTGTCCTGTTCCTATTCTATTCTTGGCCTTCTTTTAAAGACTTCCACACCATGGTGGAGTTGGGAGTATGTCCCTCTTCTATCAGTCTGGATACCTATTTTCAGGCCCCAAATTAGATCTGGTCTTGCTCCACAAGGTTTGTTATCCCCCGGGTTACTCTGGAAAAGCATGACAAGTCTATTTTGTTCTTTGAATTCCCTTAACTTCACTAGGATTTCTGTCATTTTGACCTGAAGTTTCAACAAAAAGAGACAGGATGTTGGACATCTTTTAAAAACCACTATGTTGAAAATCTAGTTTTATCTTCTCCAAATCTCCTTGCCTTCTTGAGACTTGATCAAACTCAACTTTTCTTTCTTTATCTCTCTCTCCTTCCTTTCTCACTTCTTTTATTGCATCCTAGTGCCTAGCACATGGCATTAGGATATTCGATATTAAATAAATATTTGGTAAATGAATTGATGAAAGGGTCTGTATTTTTTTCCCAGTGCTACTATGTGTTGCTTGCACAGCTTTGAACAAGTTAATGATTAAGTTACTTAATCATTCTGGGCTCTTGCCTCATCTACAAAGTGAACATAATAATCCAGAGCTACTGTATTAAATGACATGAAAAATGAGAAAATACTTTGTAAACTGGAAAGCTACACAAATGTTAGTTTGCATTATTATTATTACATGCTAATCTTCCTAACAGTACTGCATGCTAAAGGAGTTTGCTTAAAAACCCAAAGAATTGACTCCCTGAAGACAGCATGCCAGCAGAGGTATTTTAAGTTGGAGAAACTTTTCTAACTATCTCTCAAGCTTGTATCATAGACCATCTTATTTGTGCTGGCCCTGACCACAGATATGTATAGGTAAGCACTGAACAGTAGGTGCAAAAGGCAAAATAGAGGAGTAATAAATCAAAAGATGATAGGAAGAGTAATAGGCCAAAGTATTGTCAGGATACATGCCACATTCTTCCATCAATCTTCTTGATCCAGTATCTCTTCTCCCTTCCTTGGTGCAGACCTGCTAGTATCATGGAAATTTGTTCCTGCTCCTTCCTCTGTCCCTTACTTGGTATTTTCTGATCTTTCTTGATAAGAAGATCTGTTCTTATCTCTCTTCAAGGAATACTTTTTATGTTCAGTGTAAGTCATTTGATCTGTGGTGTTTTTCTGTAGGGTCTTCTTGAATTCTTATACTTCCATCCTTTAAACAACCTAGATTGTGCAGAAAAATCAGTTCTTGTACCAGAGGCTATAAAAACCCAAGTCATGTTGCAAGGTTATAATCTCCTCTCCTGTTCACTTATTTTAATAATATCTACTCCATGATGCATTCTTAATCTATGTAAGTTTCTCTACATATCCAAAGATGCTATCCTTGATGGTAAGAAGGGGATGCTAAGGTTGCAGCAATCATATTCCTGATCAGGCTGAACACTGCATATGGTGAAAAAAATTCATACAAGATTTTTCAGGGCATCAAGGGTTTCTAGAAGGCCCTTTTTGACAGGTTCTGGTGCTTTAAGGCAAATAGAGGGATTCACATTAAAAGATATCATTAACTACAAATATCTGTTTATTAGCTGTGAAAATGAGTCTCATGTATGTTTCGTAGGTTTCAGTAGGTTCTTTAAAGTTCGCTTTTAAGAAAGATGAGTATTTATCATTCTGTTTTGTACAAATTACTAAAATTGTTCAAATATTCTCTATAAGATTATTGCTTGTTATACATGTTTGTTGTTCATGTAAGGATATTTGATAGGGAGGGAGAGAGGCCAGAAAGGTGAGGAAAGAGAGAGAGAGAGAGATCCAGGGTATCAAAAAAGAAAAATCACTTGCAATCACACAGTTGCTATTAGGTTGAGTCAGGATTTGAATCCATCAATGTTTCATTTCAAAGGCCATCCACTTAGTGGGCACTCAGTAAGTATTTGTTAAATGACTATACAAACATATAAATGTCATTTCTACTATAGAATACTGGAGAGAGCAAGAGAATTAAGAAAATGAGTGGTTGATGGATGGGAAGGAAGAGGAGAATGAATTAAAGAGAAATTCCACACTTGAAAAAGATTATGAATGATGAAAAAAATTAGAAAGAAAAGACAAAAAAAAAAAAAAATCAGGTGCTTCTCAATTTGTTTACTAGTTTCAATATTGAACCACCATACCAATCTCTTTCACAGGCTCTTTTTCATTTCACTCTAGACCCACAAACTAATAAAACTGTCACTTCATTAAATAATTATCAGTAATAAAAAAAATTAGAAAGAAAAGAAAAAAAAAAAAAAAAATCAGGTGCTTCTCAATTTGTTTACTAGTTTCAATATTGAACCACCATACCAATCTCTTTCACAGGCTCTTTTTCATTTCACTCTAGACCCACAAACTAATAAAACTGTCACTTCATTAAATAATTATCAGTAATATGTGTTATTATAAAATAGTTATAATGTTGTAACTACTTGGCATTTGTATTTATATGTGCTAAATGTTAAGCTACTAGTATATCAGAGTTTTTCAAATATATTCCATCATCTGATAGTAATTTCCTTGAATTAAAATACTCTCAGGAAACACATTACTGCCATTTATATTTCAGTTGAACAAAACATGTATTTCCTTGCAACCACTGTGAAAAAACATTTTTACATACTCACCAATTTTCAGCATTTCTCAATTAATTTAATGATCCAAATTTATCATTCTTTATCTTTATTATGGAATACATGGTATATCTTGTCTTAAGGAACTTTAATTAACATCAAATTTTTCCATTCCACAAGAGTAAATTTGTAATATAGAATTCACAAATCTCAAAACAAGCATTCAAAACACAAGACACTACTTAAGTAATTTGTACATTCCTAATTGGCCCAATAATTAGGAGTTAACTAGCTGCTAACTTTTAGACACTGTACTACGTACCTTGAGTACAAAATAAATAAGACCGAATCCTGTCCAAAAGGAACTCATAACAAAAGAAGACAGTCATGTCACATGATAATGAAGGTAATAATTATAATAATTAATATATAATTTATATTTATCTTTTACTTATATTTAATATATAATTAACTTAATTATGTAAAATATATAATAATTTTAAACAACTACTATTTATTGAGAAAATGCTTTGTGTCAGACACTATGGTAATCACTTTAATAATTATGTAGTTTAATCCCAACGATTTCAAAGGTTAGAAAATATTATCCATGTTTTACTAATAATGAAAATGAGACTTAGAGCAGTCTAAGCTCCTTGTTGGCAGGTGGTGGTACAATCTAGGGCTTAAGTGTCTGGACTCTGGTCAGAATGCATGGGTTCAAATCTCTACTCCGTAACCAATTTATGTCTCAGGCGCTGTTTCTGTAAAGCAGAGATGATAAAAGAACTAGCCTCACAGATTTAAACATGAGGAGCAAGTAAGTCAGTGCTTGTAACATGATTTAAGCAGGTACTCCCATTTAGGAAAGGCTGAACAAATGCTAGCTGATACTATTTTTCTAACAAAAGCAATGAAATTAATTGGGGTAAATGAATGAAGCAAGAATGATAATTACTGCACCTAACAGAAGAGCTGTGAAAGCTTAACTTTTTTTTTTTTCCTTAATAAACTATCAGGTAGTTAGTAGTGGCTGATATATAGACAGGGGCAAAGTGGATGAGGGAAGAATATATTATACAGGAAATTCACTGGCATACGATGTTATGCTATCCGCATGTGATCAGACTGTGATTCTCCATTTGTACTTTCCACTATTCAGTAACAAAGAGAGTTAGCACTACGTATGTGAATAGTAGAGAAGCATAGAGAAATAACAGCCAATTCTATTTTGCTTTCTTTTTTTAAATTCCAGAACCATTGCTTTCACTTTTTATTATCAGGAAAACTGCCGGCAGTTTATTTTCTCTGTTGACTGCAAACAGGCATGAGATCCTGATGCATCTTGTGGCTTTTTGAATAAGTAAAGACTCTAGTTGTTCCT
Source organism: Galeopterus variegatus (assembly GCF_000696425.1). Lineage (NCBI taxonomy): Eukaryota > Metazoa > Chordata > Mammalia > Dermoptera > Cynocephalidae > Galeopterus > Galeopterus variegatus. The sequence goes on from NW_007728480.1 coordinate 214,101, forward strand.
TTTTTTTTTTTTTTTTTTTTTACATTAAAACAATTGACAAGTGACTGTTTTATGGTCCAGAATTAAAGGGTAAAACAAAATCACACACTTCACTGAACTATTTCAAACAGATGTTGTATTGAAAAGATCAATATAATTTTAATCTTCTAGACCACTGACTTTATGGTGACAGTATTTTGTTTGGGTGAAGAGTTACACAGAGTAATGAGTAAGGGTTTTGGACATTATACTATGTACCTTAACTACAGACCTGGTTTAAGTATAGCCTCTGACATTTACCTACTACTATGTGCTCTTGGGAAAATTGATTAACTTCTTTGCTTCTCAGTATTCTCTGTACAATGGGGATACTCCTTCCTTCCTGTGGTTGGTTAGAAGGTTGAATGGATATGTGCCTGTAAGGCACACAGATCAGTGATTATCAAGTAGTTTTTGCTTAATACACATTAGTCTCCTCCACCACCCTGCACTAATTAAGATGGTGGGATTTGTTTCTGTTCTTTATGCAAAAACATGTTTAGGTAATAAGAGCAAGGTAGAAAATTACAGTATCCTAGGAAAAGTAAAAGGAACTCAAGTTTTAGAATAGTATCAAAGTACAGTCATCACTAAGTATGCCAATCCACCCTTAACAAAAAATGTTAAAGGAATATAGAGCCATCATAATCATCTTATGTTTGACTCTATGCCATCCTGTAAGGGTATGTAAATAATCCAGATAATCCATCAGGCCTAGACTCTGTCTGGCTTTCCAAGCCTTTCCTAATCCTGGCTTCATTTCACTGATGATTCCTCATCTCCATTAATCCACAATATGTGCTTTTTGCTTAAAAGGTGCCAACCTCTCGTAGTTAGTGCAAATGTGCCAGACTTTTCCTGGATTCTGTTTCTTGAAACATTTCATTCTCCTAACCTGAAATGTCTTCTGATCTTTCTTTTGTTTACCAAAATCCAATCTGCTTGAGAAATAAAGCTCATTGTGTTCATAAAATTATATTGGATTACCTCCAACACTAATTTCTACCTTTTAATTTATCTTTAATTGCACATATTTGTGAAGTACAGTGTGTTGTTTCAATATATGCATGTATGGTACAATGATTTACTTAGAGTATATAGCATATCCATCCCCTAAACATTTATATTTTCCTTGTGGTGATTATGTTCAAGATCCTCTTTTCTAGCTATTTAGAAATATATATTATTAGCAGTAGTCAGCCTAGAACACCAGAACTTATTCTTCTTATCTACCTATTACTTTGTACTGATAATTTACCTCTTCTCCTCCCCCGCAACACCCCTTCCATTCCCAGCCTCCGGTAATTGTTGTTCAACTCTCTGCTTTTATGAGACCACTTTTTATTTTTTTTTTTAGATTTCATTTATGAGTGAGATCACATGATATTTGTCTTTTTGTGCCTGCCTTATTTCACTTAGCATGATGGTCTGTAGTTCCAGCCATGTTGCTGCAAATGACAAGACTTTACTTTTAAATGCTGATACATGATAAATTTTATACTAACATAGGAAAAAATATTTTATAATGGTCTATAAATACAAAAGCATGAGAAGTACTGTTCCAGTTTTCATTATTTTTTATATTTGACTTTCCAAATAAGTTTATACAATCACCCCTTCATATCCATGGGGTCTGCAACCATGGATTCAACCAACTGCTGATTGAAAATATTTGGAAAAAAATTTTCATCTGTGCTGAACATGCACAGACTTTTGTTTTCTTGTCGTTATGCCATGAACAATACATTTTGACAACTATTTGCATAGCATTTACAATTCATTAGGTATTATAAATAATTTATGGATGATTTAAAGTATAAGAGAGGATGTGCATAGGTTATATGCAACTTCCACACCATTTTATATCAGGGACTTGAGCATCCATAGATTTGGGTATCCAGGAACCAATTCTCCATGAATACTGAGGGACAACTGTATCTCAGATTTTTGGGGACAAATCTAATTTCAAATATCTGTTTGCTGTCCCCATAAACCATTAAAATGTCCAAAATTCCACCATCGCAGCACTTAAATTACCTTTCCCAGACAGTTTCTCACATTCAGTAATGAAACAAAAATAATTTATTGGAACATGAGTCCTGATTTTGGTTTTGTAGCATATGGTCATACATTTATATCACACAATACAGCACTTAAAAATAGATGGAACTTGCATAATTTGCATTGACTATCTTACATGCTTGCCAATATCTTCAGGCTCTTTTGTATTATCTCCCTTGTATATTAAAATTGCATTGTTTAGGAATCATACCTAAAGTTCATCTAGTATAGAACAGGTCCCAAGCAGTTGCTTGCTGATTAACTGGCTTGATTCTTCATCTGATCAGAGAGAAAAAACAAAATGATATTTCTATTAGAGAAAATCTTTATAAAGTTGATTTGATGAATATAGAGCTAATAATGACATCAGCCATTCTGAAAATATCCAGCTAACACAATAATATTCATTGTAACACAATAAATCAAGATAAATCATCTATCCTGATTTGGATTTTTTCTGGATATTTATGAATTTCTGGTCTTCAAAAACTAGGAATACAGTGTTGATTTGTGCAAACTTAAGAGAACTTTCTTCCCTCTGCACTAAGTGACCACTTCAGTGATCTCCAAGCCTCACATCAAACTCGTAATGTACTATGCTTGCAACAAGAAATGATTCTCCTGCTTTCAGAGTTACATCAGAAATCTTTTTTCCCATTTCAAAAATAGCAGAAACATAGCCTAGAAAATTGCTAGAGAGGTGAAACAGCAGGACCTTTGCTTATGAGGGAAAAGACCAAGTGTGTAATCCATTTGTCTTGCCCTGGGGCAAACATGTTTATGTGTTGAAAAGAGAAGAATCCTCTCCTTCTTGCCTAAAAATGTACACCTTTGTACACGTGCCCTATTTAATATCCCAGTGAGTTAGAGCTGCCTCCACATGTTCAGTTTGACTGTTTTCACTCAGCTGCTTCCCATTATTTATATATATTTTTAAAAGCCAACCAGTTTATGCATAATGTTAAAGTCCATTGCAACATTATCCTTTTCATTATTATACAAATTTGCTTATAGTTTCCTCTACATCAACAGTATCCTTCACCTATTAATGTCCCAAATTTCTAAGAAATCCTTGCCTTTATTCTAAAAGGAAACTATGTTGATTTGGACTGAGCCTAGGATCTCAAAGATAAGGTCCTTCTGTGGGAAATATTTAAAGAAAGTAGGTTGGAAAATTTCATATCAAGAATAATTCTATAATGTTTTTTTTCTCTTTAAGATCTATAGGAGTGCTTGTCATTTATTTACACTATGTATCTGACAAAGGATTAATATCCATAATATACAAGAAATTCAAGCAGCTACACAGTAAAAAAAACTACTAACCCAATTAAAAAATGGGCAAAAGAGCTGAATAGCCATTTTTCAAGGGAAGACATACAAATGGCCAACAGGTACATGAAAAAATGCTCAACATCACTAGTCATCAGGGAAATGCAAATTAAAACTACGTTGAGATACCACCTCACCCCAGTTAGACTGGCTATGATCAAAAAGATGGTGAATAACAAATGCTGGTGAGGGTGTGGAGAGAAGGGAACCCTCCTACACTGTTGGTAGGACTGTAAATTAGTAAAACCTCTATGGAAAACAGTATGGAGGTTTCTCAAACAAATATACAGATGGATCTTTCATATAATCCAGAAATCCCACTTCTGGTCATATACCCAGAAGAATGGAAATCATCATGTCGAAGTGATACCTGCACTCCCATGTTCATTGCAGCTCTGTATACAATAGCCGAGACATGGAACCAACCTAAATGTCCATCAATGGACAATTGGATAAGGAAATTGTGGTATAAATACACCATAGAATACTACTCTGCCATAAAAAAAATGAAATTCTCCCATTTGCAACAACATGGATGAACCTGGAGAAACCTATGTTGAGTGAAATAAGCAAAGCACAGAGGGATAAATACTGCATATATTCACTCATAAGTGGGAGCTAAGAGAGAAAGAAGGAAGGAAAGAAAGACCACAGTGGTGTGTTGGATTTGCAGAGGGAGAGAACATACCTTGGGATACAACGTAGAGTGGGAGGAAAGGGGGAGGGGGAGGGAGGTTGGGAATAATTGGGTGGTAGACATGGGGTACAAATGCAATTTGTGGTAATGCGCATGCTGCAAGTATGAATCTGGCCTTCACATCTTGGGCATGAGGGGTGACAATCAGCTTTGTATCTCATGAATATTCATAACCAACAACAACAACAAAAAAGAAAATGATTTACTCGAATGCAGAAAAGCGGAAATCTTATGTATTAAGTTCATGCTTTATAAAATTGTTAAAATTTATATTGTTCCCTTGCAGAGTTTAATAAGAGCTCTATGATTAATACAAGGACAGAAGTTAAGTTGTAAACAATATTAATCAATTAAATTGAGCCAATATATTATGAAGATTTCAATGACCTCTTTTCATATTGGAGGGAAAAAAAAATTCATGAAATTCTATACCAAGAACAACAGACTGTTCCATGACCATCTGAAGCGTACATATTTATCCGAGATTGTTATTACCAGCAGACCCAAACATATGGTTTTTCAACTTGGAAGCAAATCTTAGAAACATGAGGTTCAATATTTAAATTTCAGCCTAATTTTACCCAATTATTTTTTTTTAAACTGAGTATTTTGGTGGACTGGAAAGAGAGCTTTAATTTTTAAAATTATTAAGAAGCCATGAATAGTCAGATTGTCTCAAAATTTAAGCCAGGCATCAAGTAGTGATGAAATGTAAGGTTTTACCTCAGCTACAGACAAAGGGCAGGGAAGCAAAAGTGTTGAGCTTCAGGAGGTTGTTCCAAGGTTTACAAGAAGGCAAACTGCTTCAAGAAGCAAAGGAAGGAAATCTTTCATTCCTTCCCCACAACATTTTAAGAGTACATGGAGGATTCAATAAATAATTTCAACTCTCTCAAAATCAAATCAGCATTTATTTATTTAGTATCTGCTATAGGTATGCACCATCTAAAAAGAAAACAATTAGCTGGAGAACCCATAAATTTTCTAATAACATACAGAGCCCCTTAATTCTCACCCTAAAATTGAGGAAGTTGAATCTTGAGGAAATTGCCTTTTTCCAAGGGGATAATAGAGCTAGGTGTTCCAAAGTGATGTAGGAGGAAAAATGGAAGCCAGGAACTTCATTGATTTTCTCCCTTTCTTGCATCATCTCTACCTCGTGGGGCTGTAGGATTTCCCCAAAGATTCTCATTGCTCCACCTGGTTAACAACCAAGGTTAACAGTGGAATAAAGATGCCACCAACATATTTCCCAATTTTGTGAGACTGACAGTCTTATCAATATAGACATTTTTCAGATACCTAGGTAAAATATTCATGTTAACTGAAGTGGATTTGGGCAACTCTGCAATAAAAGAAATACATGGTTATGTTACAAAGTACATAAATATATTTTAAGGGTGCTTGTACTGGAATTCATATTCTTGTGAAGCTTTAATTGAATGAAGAATGGCTTAGAAAGAAATCCCCAACAAATTCCACGGAAGTATAATCAGCAAAGAAGTTAAATGAAAAAATGCGTCTACGAAAGAAGAGAAACCACATTTTGTGACTGACTTTCTACTGCTCCCTGTGGTGCACAGCGGATAACGTTTAACTTTATCATCACAAACACTGAAAAAAATATCCCTCTGAGTTCTTCTGGGATGCAAGGAGTTTCTTTTGAAAACTTTATTAAAAACATGTCCAGACACAAATCTATTCCAATACATACTTTATGCAAGTGGCCCACAAGGACACTGACTATTTTCCAAAAAACTTTAGCAATAAGAATTTTTTTAGAAAGCCTGCTGAATACCAAGAAAAAATCACAAGTTATTCATATAATTTGATACTAGTTTTGTCACATTCAAAAAATTAAATGAATTTAGTGATACAAGCCATTACTATTTGCCTTGTTTTATAGTTTCAGAGCGTCAAAAGTAGTCAAGATTTATTTAACCAATTGTTTTGTGCATCTGCTTCTTGGAACGTAGATTCGCATGTGCCCATAAAGGAAATTTCATGATTTAACATATGTGGGTTGGAATTATTTATGAGTAGATCATCTCTGTATAGCATATATAATCTTTTGCATATATTGCAAACATATGCATATGTTACATAACAAAAAGTAATTTAAGAATAAATTATATGCTATTTTCACTATCTTCACATAGAAAATGTGGATACTTCATACTCTATGGAAAGGAATTCATGCCAAATATTAGAGAAAAATAAATGGCAATAAAATTTAACATCTTTTAAATTATGTAAACCTTTATTTAAGGTCACAGCATTGTTGGGACCCAGTCATATAATACTGTGTTTTAATTTATTTTAATTGAAAAAATACACAATAATGCACAACTGCTAAGAATAAATACTTCATTAATCACAGTGACATGTACAAACATTTATAAGCAATATGTATATTGAAAGTATTATGAGTACAATTATATTTAACATTTAAATTGATGGACACCTGAGCCCCTAGAGTCACTGTGAACAGTCTGATGCTGCAGGTTGTGGACTATAAGTTTGGAAACTCAGTTTTTATTTCCACTGTAAAGGGGAAAATATGACTGTTGAAAACGATATTTCCCACCATTCCTCAGCTAAGACTCTAAGTGAACACTAATTTGGCCATGCACGATGCTACTGGGGATTCAGGATGCATCAATACAAGATGTATTTGGGATGCATCACCAACCAAACATGCACACAAACACACAGAAAAATAATAAAATCTCAAGAGACATTTCTTTATTCCCCTCTTATTTGACTTCTCTGCAGGATGGAAGAGTCAACCATTACCTCCTTTTTGACACTTTTTTTCTCTGCAAGCTTATACAATGCCATTTTACCTTGGTTTACCTTCCAATTTTCTGAAACTCCTGTTTTTCCCCCTCAACCTTACTTTTTTGTTATTGAGTTTCCCAGGGCTAATAATGGGCCTTCTCATATCTCTCTGCCGTCACTCTGTGGGTAATATCATAAAATCCATTATATTTTGTGGAAGAGAATCAATCTGAGCACCACTAAGTATAAGCCTTTGTTCAGAAGGCCAATGCCTGTGCTTGGGAAGAAGGGCAGCATTTTTATAGATCTTTAGCAAGGGACTCATATGAAGTTCAGGAAGAGTTGGTAAACTTAATTCTCACAAGAGAAGGAAATTGTTCTTGTAGTTTAATAGTCATTGGTATGGCAACTTGAATTTAGAGAGAGAGAGGAACAATTGGCTAAGGTCAAGTTCAAGAGGGGGTAGAAAAGAACAGCTGCAGGTTCCAACAGTATTCAAGGGACATAGTAAAAATGGTTTAATTCTTCCAGGTCTCTTTCAACTTAATTATCATAATTCTGCTAAGTACTAGTATTCATTGCTTCCATTATATGTGTTTTCAGCTATTTGTATTTTTAACTGCTTACTCTGTTAGTTGACTATTACAATTTAGGTAGAAATTATAATTTCTTTTTTTTTTTTCCTTTTTGTCTTTTTTCGTGTCCGGCAACGGGATCGCAACCCTCGGTGTTGCGCCCGCACCACGCTCAGCCAGTGAGCGGGAACCGGTCTCCACATTGGATCCGAACCCTCGGCGGGAGCGCCGCCGCGCTCCCAAGCGGCGCACTCTCCAGTGTGCCACCGGGCCGGCCCAGAAATTATAATTTCTTATTGGATTTCACTATACAACATATTGTAATTAAATGAATAAAATCATATTTTTACTCCATACACATTTTAAAATCACCTTGATGGAAACTAGGTGTTTTTTTTTCTTTTGTAAAATTAACGGGATTGCAACCCTCGGTGTTGCGCCCGCACCACGCTCAGCCAGTGAGCGGGAACCGGTCTCCACATTGGATCCGAACCCTCGGCGGGAGCGCCGCCGCGCTCCCAAGCGGCGCACTCTCCAGTGTGCCACCGGGCCGGCCCAGAAATTATAATTTCTTATTGGATTTCACTATACAACATATTGTAATTAAATGAATAAAATCATATTTTTACTCCATACACATTTTAAAATCACCTTGATGGAAACTAGGTGTTTTTTTTTCTTTTGTAAAATTAATATGCATTTTATATATGTCCTAAGCACTGAAAAATTATTATAGTAGATAGTCACTTGGTGAAAACAAATTTAGAAGAGTAATGTGTGTGTAGAAGTAAGATTGTAAGGGTTCAACTAAAATGTGAGTAGTGAGGAAGCGGGGCAGCAAGTGTAGATATTTATGTTAAGAAATCTGGTGGAGAAAAAAGGAAAAAAGATAGAGTAGTAACTTAAGGGATCCAGTGGGAATGAGTTTCAGAATAGAGGTTTATATTCATGTTACTAGGCAAATGGAAAAAAAGTAAAAGATTGAAGGGTAGAATATCTGATGGGATGGTTTCTCAGCAGATGTTGGAAGGGACGAAAGTAGGAACACTGACTGAAGATGATGGAATCCATGTCGGATCAGCTTCCTCCTCTCAGGGAAGCTGTAAGTAAAATCATTTACTAAGAATGAGAGAGGTGGGGAAGGGGAGTGAACCTCTGGGAAATTGAGTAGACTGGAGATTTGCAACAGATGTCCTTAAGAGTCCTCTTGGGAGTCTCACTAGCTCAAGCGGCACATTGACTGCCAGCTCCTTGTTAAATAAGGAGCTGATTGAAGTAGACAGTAGGAACCTTTGCATGGTCTAGGAAAATGGTGTGCTAAGCCAATTAATAATAGTTTAATCATGAAAACCTCGAACTTGTGAAACTGTTCTCAATAGACATTGCAATAGACAATGATTATGCTCCTTTCAGTTGATTTTTATGTTTTGAAACTTACATAGGCTCTCCAAGATCCAAGGAGATATGGGTATATGTTTATTTTTCTCTATTTCTATAAGTATATTTGAAGAAAGAGATCAAATTTCTTCAATGTTTCACAGTCCCCACAAACCACTAGGCCACACTAATTTCCCACCAAACATGCACACACTAACAAACACACACAGATTTTTATTATATCTTGGCTTTTATTTAATAAGTTGAAAAGGTACCACCTGCTGAGTCATGGATGAGTATATGTATATTTATTCACCACAATGTATTAAGTAATATTCTAATAGCTGGCCCATGGATAGTATTTATGAGTGTTGTAGATAATAGAATGAATAATATTTTACTAAAGTTATAAAAAGCAGCATATTTAGGTATAAATACACTACAAATATAATGGAGACATATGATTCAAAGCAAACACAGTTCATTCTGGAAGGGCATCACATTAAAAAAAAAATCAGCAGTTTTTCCGGAAAGAACAACTATGACAAAAGACTAAGGCACAAATACAGAGCAAAAAACTTGGAAGAGAGGTAAACGTGGATGCAAAATAGACATTGGACTTCATATAATGTTCTGAGACGTGGAGCTCTTCTTTAGACATTGGGATGTGAAGGGAGAGTGTTAAAAATTCTTTTTGGTATTGACCTAGCTCATTGTGAATCCTTAATTTAACTCTTCATGAACATGAAAGGGAAGCTCCTAGGGAATCATATTTATACTACGTAACCTTATGTCTATGTCCAAACTTTACTCAACTTCTGTACGCTTGACCAAATTCTCCCTCTCCTGATTTTCTGTCCCCTGAGAAGCTGGAATTGATAAATTAGGAATTCTCATTTAAAGTAAGTCAATTTTTTTAATCCTTTAAGCATAGGAGATATAAACTTAGCAGAAGTATGCCAGTTGTCTTCCACAAACACATAGGCTAAGAAATAGGAATGGTCAACCTTTAGGAGTAGAAGAACACAACAGGTGCACAGAGGAAAGCTACAGTTTCTAAAGGTTAGCCGATTCCTGTGTGCAGTTCCTCTGTTTTAGACCTGAGTGTTATACTACCCTTGGGGTCATGAGATGTCTCTGCCTTATGCTTTCTTACAATAAATTGCCTCTATTAATCCTGTTGAAGTTGGTTTATCATACTTGTAATCAAAGTGTCCTAACCAGTCTAGGGAGACCTGAGAATCTAGAAGAGTAGAACTTTTTATCCAAAAATATACTTTCCGGGTAAGTCTTTCTGTATTCATATATAATCAAGTAAGGGAAAATTCTGGGTTTATTGGATGTGTTGGTAGTACATAGATAAAATGCACCAATGTTGTCTGCCTAAAAGGTAAGGTTAGTAAAGCTCCAGCAAACGTATGTCTGCTCTATGAAAAGATTTCTCTTCAGACCACTGAAAGATTCAGACTTGGCTTTCAGAGCATACACGCTTATATATGTGCACACACACCTGCACACATACACTCACACAACCATTCTGGGTATTAATATTTTCATGTAGGGTTATGAAAAGGATGGGTCACTGGAATGTTTTGAGAGGTGGATTCAATTTCTTGATGATATGATCACTGTTTATTGCTTCCGTTGAAGGTCAAACTGTAGAGACACAGACTCAGCAGGATTAAACACCAAAATAGCCTTCAAATGAATTTTTTGACATCTCTCTCCTTGGAGGCCATTAGGAGAACTGACAAGTGCTTACTTTTGGAAGAAGTGTTCAAAGCTTATAAATAATCAGGGAAGTGGATAAAGCACAGTTCTTTAAAGTTTTGGGTCAGTAAATTTCATCTATCAAGTTCCTAATAGTATTAAATTACTTTAAAAAATTTTGAAAAGTTTGAAATCAGAATTTAGCTTTTTCCAGTCTGACAAATTTTTCGTATTGTAATGATCATAAATGAAAATAATAAGTAGCATTTACCGAGAACTTATATGTGCATGCCAGGCATTATGCTGAGTTTTTATATTTTGTATAATTTTGATGATAATTTATTTAATTTTCATTCTTCATATAATAAACAATTACCCTATTACATAGATAAGAAAAAATAAGACTTAGATTAAGTAATTTGCCCACACTCAACTAGCAAATGACAGAGTTGGGATTTGAAGCAGTTTCAGTCTAACAGAAAAGCTCACGCTCCCCTAACCATTCTGCTATATGGCCATAATTCATCATCATATCTTTTAACAATTAGAGTTCCATTTGGTAAAAACATATTCCATTTTCACCTCTATGTACAGCAATGTCCTACAAACTTCTCCGACTTCGATGTGGCTTAATGAAGTGGAACAAATCAGTTTATCCATGTCATGTTCTATTCAGGATTCATGGCATTTGCTTTTGGTATCTTAGCTTTGTTTACTTTCTGCTTTTCTTACTGAAACTGTTTCTCACCTTCAGGCAGTTTCAGTAGTGGTAAAATCAATCTTTCTGAGGACATGCTATACAGAAATGACCAGGAAGTAAAAAAAGATGTATTTAAAGCACATGATATTTTCCATCCCTTCTCTTCTATCTTCAAAGATAGAACCCAACACTTAGAAATTTTCACCCTTTGGAAAAAAATCCATTCTGCCACTGTATGCAGAAAGAAATACTCTTTTCAAATATCAATTTTCCTCTTCTAAAATGTTACTTTAAAATGCTAGCCCATAATTTCCAGGCAGCACAAACTACTTTAGAAATCAAAGGGAATTTAGTGGGTTTTGTCAGAGCAACACATTCAATGTGCAATTTTAGTGCTTCAGTTTAAGATTAAGGTGCTGGGTATTCTGCATATATCTTCCGTGTAATTCGATATGGCATGTCTAACAGCATGAATCTTTCCTTTTTTGCATGGAGACACAAGATGTGGGGGTTGGTGACAATGACTCCAGTGACAGAGACTATGTGCAGCTAAGAACTTTGTGCATAATTCATGGAAATTCCATTTTTACTTTGCAAATGTGCCACAAAATTCCAATTGGATATTCATCAGCCTGTGAGAAAGAGAAAAAAAGAAAGAAATGCTTTAAATTCTTTCTTTTTTCAGAAAGAATTTTCAGAACATTTTCATTTCAGATTTCTTAAATCTACATCAATATCTACTTTATTTATTGACACAGTTCCTATAAAGAACCTCCATTTAATCAATTGCTTTGATTGATTTTGACAATGGTTTGACTTTAGGCCTAAATTCTATTTCTCTTTCTTGATATCCATGCTAAAGTTCTCTTGTGTTTGCCCTACTCAGAGAGATGATGGGTCATTTCACTCAGGTTGATGCTGTTTATTTAAACTACAGAAGAAAACTTAAAGACTCCAGTGTTACAATGATGATAATCCACTGGTGAACATCATGAAAACAAAACAAAACAAAACAAAAAGATGTTGATTCTAGAAATTATTGAATCATTCCTTTACTTGCCCCTTCCCCCAAATCCAGTAAATAAATCAACAAAAGCAAGCAATTAAAAAAAAAAAAAGAAATGATAAGCATTGGAAAAGTCTGACTGGATGGGTAAAAATGCCAGATGCTCTGGGGGAGAGGAAGAGAGCTGCCAATAAATGATAAAAAATATGCTCCAGGCCATGGCAAGAGACTGGTGTTTCAGTTTAGACAAAGGCTAAAGCTAAAGGGAAGCAACACAGAGAAACATGCAGAAATGTAAAATTGGTGCTTTTTGTGACAGCGAGGGAAGAAGCAGAGACGAGGAAGAGATAGGAGCTGTCCAGGAGAGGATGATGTTGAAGAAAGTCCTGTTACAATGGAGTGACCAGTAGGCAGTAGATTGAACCAGAACTACCACTTCCATGGAGGGAGAGAGAGTATGAGTTTAATGCCAGCGGGAAGCAGACTGTCCGTAACTGTGGCATGAAGTTTGCCAGTTTGTTGATACCTTCCTGTATCAAAGAGGAGAGGCTTCTCTATGAGGTAGGGTCACCCTGGGCTTAAGTGTAGTTGCAGTGGTGACAACTGCACCTGTGTATTTCAGGCAATGTATGGATGCCTTGGAGAGCATATGGATTCCATGGATGGCATGTGAATTGTTGAGAAAGACTAGAAAAAGTTAATTTAGCCCCTGTGAGTCAGAGATCATGAAGGACAGACAGAAGGGAGGTGGAAGTTGTGATATCCTTCAAGTCATCTCTACCCGTTCCCCCCCAGCCCTCTTTACACACATGGCTTATTGAGTACAAGATGATTCAGGAACCTGATGATTAACTCTGACTGACACTATCTCAACCCATCATGGGAACAAGTAGATTAAAGCTGACTTTCAACAGTAAGAATAGAAGCTAGAAGTTGGTGGGACAGTACTATACAGTTCTGAACAAAAAGAACTATTAATATAGAATTATTTACTTTGGTGAATTCTCTTCCTGGAAAGAAGGTAAAATCAAGACATTTCAGAAAAACAAAAATCTGAACATTTACCACCAGCAGACCTGTAATAAAGGAATTTCTGGAAGGAAATGACCAAAACAGAACAAGTAAGATACAGGAAATAATGATAATAAAAGAAAATCATAAATGTGTAGGTGAATCTAAGCAAAAGATATCTGAATAATGCAATAGCAATAATAACACTTTGGGGAATAGCCCAAGATTGTCTTGGTAGAATTAAAAGACTGGAAAAAGAATAAGTTAAATTAGAAAGGGATGATGGAAACCAAACCATACTAAATTGTTCAGAAGAAACATAGG
>NW_007728480.1:228692-234821 GCF_000696425.1 Galeopterus variegatus
TGCTCCAGGCCATGGCAAGAGACTGGTGTTTCAGTTTAGACAAAGGCTAAAGCTAAAGGGAAGCAACACAGAGAAACATGCAGAAATGTAAAATTGGTGCTTTTTGTGACAGCGAGGGAAGAAGCAGAGACGAGGAAGAGATAGGAGCTGTCCAGGAGAGGATGATGTTGAAGAAAGTCCTGTTACAATGGAGTGACCAGTAGGCAGTAGATTGAACCAGAACTACCACTTCCATGGAGGGAGAGAGAGTATGAGTTTAATGCCAGCGGGAAGCAGACTGTCCGTAACTGTGGCATGAAGTTTGCCAGTTTGTTGATACCTTCCTGTATCAAAGAGGAGAGGCTTCTCTATGAGGTAGGGTCACCCTGGGCTTAAGTGTAGTTGCAGTGGTGACAATTGCACCTGTGTATTTCAGGCAATGTATGGATGCCTTGGAGAGCATATGGATTCCATGGATGGCATGTGAATTGTTGAGAAAGACTAGAAAAAGTTAATTTAGCCCCTGTGAGTCAGAGATCATGAAGGACAGACAGAAGGGAGGTGGAAGTTGTGATATCCTTCAAGTCATCTCTACCCGTTCCCCCCCAGCCCTCTTTACACACATGGCTTATTGAGTACAAGATGATTCAGGAACCTGATGATTAACTCTGACTGACACTATCTCAACCCATCATGGGAACAAGTAGATTAAAGCTGACTTTCAACAGTAAGAATAGAAGCTAGAAGATGGTGGGACAGTACTATACAGTTCTGAACAAAAAGAACTATTAATATAGAATTATTTACTTTGGTGAATTCGTATGAGTTTAATGCCAGCGGGAAGCAGACTGTCCGTAACTGTGGCATGAAGTTTGCCAGTTTGTTGATACCTTCCTGTATCAAAGAGGAGAGGCTTCTCTATGAGGTAGGGTCACCCTGGGCTTAAGTGTAGTTGCAGTGGTGACAATTGCACCTGTGTATTTCAGGCAATGTATGGATGCCTTGGAGAGCATATGGATTCCATGGATGGCATGTGAATTGTTGAGAAAGACTAGAAAAAGTTAATTTAGCCCCTGTGAGTCAGAGATCATGAAGGACAGACAGAAAGGAGGTGGAAGTTGTGATATCCTTCAAGTCATCTCTACCCGTTCCCCCCCAGCCCTCTTTACACACATGGCTTATTGAGTACAAGATGATTCAGGAACCTGATGATTAACTCTGACTGACACTATCTCAACCCATCATGGGAACAAGTAGATTAAAGCTGACTTTCAACAGTAAGAATAGAAGCTAGAAGTTGGTGGGACAGTACTATACAGTTCTGAACAAAAAGAACTATTAATATAGAATTATTTACTTTGGTGAATTTTCTTCCTGGAAAGAAGGTAAAATCAAGACATTTCAGAAAAACAAAAATCTGAACATTTACCACCAGCAGACCTGTAATAAAGGAATTTCTGGAAGGAAATGACCAAAACAGAACAAGTAAGATACAGGAAATAATGATAATAAAAGAAAATCATAAATGTGTAGGTGAATCTAAGCAAAAGATATCTGAATAATGCAATAGCAATAATAATACTTTGGGGAATAGCCCAAGATTGTCTTGGTAGAATTAAAAGACTGGAAAAAGAATACGTTAAATTAGAAAGGGATGATGGAAACCAAACCATACTAAATTGTTCAGAAGAAACATAGGGGTAATGATTTACTTCAGACCTTGTTAAATATGCATGTTAAATGTTTATGGGTGATTACTGAAGACTAAAAATTGAGTTTAATTTCCAAACCAGTATAGAAAACCTGTAATGTAAAGATATCTCAAACATTTCAAAAACAGGCACTCTAATATTAAAAAAGAAAAAAAAAGGGATAAATTGAAAGCTACAAGTATCTATTAGAACCAAGTGCAAATATATTCAGAAACACAATAAGTATTAAGTAAATAAAATTATCCTTTAAAAATAGGTACTTTCAGATTGGGTTAAAAATATTCTAGCTGTATTGTGTTCATGAGACACACCTATAACATAAGGACCCAGAAAGGTTAAAAACCAAAGTTTGTGACAATTATTTATAGATAGGTTACTATCAAACATAATAAAGATTAAAAAAAAGTAATGAAGATAAAGTGGAGCACAGTGTAATTAAATTTATTAATTTGGTAGGAAGACATAATGATTCTAAGTTAGTTTGCACCTAATAATATAGATTAAAAATGATATAAAACAAAAAATAAAAGAGTTACAAGGAGAAACTGACAAGGCTCTCTCTCTCTCTCTCTCTCTCTCTCTCTCTCTCTCTCTCTCATTACCTGATTTCTATATTATTCTAAAAATAATTTATAATCTTCTCTGAAAAGCCAGCATTTTCGTGTAACATTTACTATCTTAGATTCAGTCAGTTCCAGCAGGTTATTTAAAGCTCATTATGTGGACCAAGCAGGCTCTATGTCAAAGGCAGAGTTCCAGGAAAACATCCTCAGTCAGGGTTTTAGCATCAGTGTTAAATTTTTCCCTTGCCAAAAGAGCAATTTCAGATCTTCATTGATAAGTGCTGTAGTCCTTTTATTTACTGTTGTAAAAAAGTATCCAGCAACAGCTCCATCATTGTTGTGTAACCTTCATTTTATTCATGCATTTATGTAGTCATTTATTTATCCACTTAACTAGACATACCATCCATTTAACTGGAAAATAAAGATGTACTAAAAGTCATTTATTTATCCACTTAACTAGACATACCATCCATTTAACTGGAAAATAAAGATGTACTTAAAAAGAAGAAGAAAATAGAGATGTATGTTTCCTCTTCAAGCTAAACCTGATTGCCTGGGCATAGCATGGTAAATGTGTATGGAAGAGAGAGAGGGAGAGAGGGGAGAGAGAGAGAGAGCAAGAGAGAGAAGAAACCATTAAGGCCAAATACTCTTTCATTAATGCCAAATTTAGTCCAAATATTGCTTTGTAGGAAGCATAGAGAATATGGTTGAAAGTTATACTAAATAGCATAATTTGGAAGAAGAGAATTCTGGATTAAAGATGGCTTAATTTGCCATTGAGAGGTTTTTCTACTACTTAAATATAGATCATAAATCAATAATTCTAGCTTCAGAAAGTACTGTGTTAGAAACCTTCTTAGATAAACACTTTTCTCAATTATCCTAACACTTCTATGACAAAATATTGATTTAAAATCATCTAAATAGAACTTCTAGCATAAATGGAAATATTTTGTGTACAGCATCTACTTCCCTGAAAAGCCTATACTCCTTTCAGTGTGAGTTTATTTAACATGCCCCTTTATTCTCAATTGTGAACTTCATAAATCATCATTCACATCGTCTACCATCATTCATAATCAACAATACAACTTAATTGCATAGAGTTCTGGCTTTGAACTCCTTTAAATTCTCAGTCATGGGAAAATTTTATGAATTTGGAGAGAATACCTATCTTACCCTATCCCCTTGCCCAAGCTAACTAAGTCAATTATGGGTATCGTTTTAATATCTCTTTCAAAAGTAGGAAAGTACAGATGTATGTGAGACTGCACATTTGCTGTTGCCAACATTTCTGAGCTGTGTCTGGACAATTTCACGAATGTTTTAAAGAAGGCAAAAAACAGATAAACATAAATGAAAATCGAAGGAAGAAAAGTTCTAAGTGCAGACTTCACAAACATGCCATTCAAAGCCTTCAGGAAAAAGAAATTGATCTATTTTTAGCAGCTGGGCATTATTTCTCAGCCATTTGCAAGACTAATGCGCTTAAAAGTTAATCTTCCAGTTTCTTTAAAATGTTAGCATGTTTAACCTAATTCACAAAATGTTCTCAGGTCTGAAGCTATCAACAGATTATTAGAGACTCAGTGACTTCTTGCTACTCTGATAGCCTTGCTGCAATCTCCACACAGACTCCAGTTTATAGATTCAGTAAAAAAAAAATGAAATAAAAAGTCAAGTGTTCTGTGTACTGATTAAATAGGTGACCAACGTAGTTCATAATATACAGGAAACACAGGTAAGCAAGTTAAATAAGATTATAAATAAATTATTTTTTCTAAACTGAACCACAAAATCAAAATGTTATATTGTGGAAAAATGTATATAAAAAGATTATTTTGGGCAAAATCTAAAACAAATTCAGGGTGAAAAAATGTGAGGTAAGTAAAATCTTTGACACCAATTGCATTTTACCCCAATTCTCCTCTTGTTCCTCTTTATTCCTCCTTTTTCTCCAGGTGCCACATTCTGATTTTCCATCACTCACCCCAACCCCAAATCAATTTATGCCTCAAGATTTTCTTGATCCTTTTGACTTCTTCATTTAAACTTACCAATTTTGGTACCATTTTCTACAAGTTTTAGAGTGGTATTTCCCCAACATGTCTGAGAATCAAAATCATGTAGGTATCTTTTAAAATATACATATCTGTGCCCCACCCTAGTTATACTGAATCTGAATGACTTGGAGTAAGGCCCAGGAGTCAGTGTACAAATTTGCTTCCCTGGTGACTCTGATAATTCGGGAGGTTGGTGAAGACTGTAGTTAACTAGTTGACATAGGTGACAAATTTTAAAAATAATTCCAACAGGCTATTAATCACTAAATTTTCATGCTTCAGGATTTTGTCTGTGTTTTAACAGGGCATTCAAGGACAACGCGCCATAAGTAAAATGCAAATTTTGGATACCTTTGGACACTTGTTTTTTCATTTATTCATCAAACACTGATGAGCATCATATTAAGCTTTCCCAGTTACTGTGCTAGGCAGTAGAGTTATAAACGTGAATAAGGTGTTGCCCTTACAATAATAGAGCTCTAAATTGGGGGGAATAACAGGAAATAGATGAATTTTAAGTACAATGTGATATTGTGACTTAATAAATATATATATATGGTCTTCATCCCCAGTTCCTGCCCAGAGCTCCTAAAACCTTGTAATTTTTTAAGTGATTACAATTATAGAAGCACCTTTTTTTTTTTTTTTTTTTTGTCTTTTTTCGTGACCGGCAACAGATCGCAACCCTCGGTGTTGCCCCCGCTCCTCACTCAGCCAGTGAGCGGCCGGTCTGTATGTGGGATCCGAACCCTCGTGCACCACTTGTAGCAGTGCACCACCGGGCCGGCCCTAGAAGCACCTTTTCTTATAGTTTTTAGTTCTTGTCCTGGGCTCTTGAACCAGCTCTAGAGTAGTAAAAATGAAAGGAGAGTTTTTTGTTACTCATAACAAACACATTTCAACCACACCTGAGTTTATATTAATGAAATGACTTTTGGAAAGTACCTAAGTATGATTGGCTGGTTGCTAGAGGAACCAATCTTGTAATTAAAGGGTTGGAACTTTAGCACCACCCCCTGACCTCTGGGGAGGAGAGTGGGACTGGAGATTGTCTTAGTCACCAGTGGTTAATGATTTAGTCCATCATTCCTATGTAATGAAACCTCCATAAACACAATAAACAATGGGATTCAGAGAGCTTCCATGCTGGTGAACCCACAGAGGTGCTGAGAGGTTGAGATGTACAGAGAGCATGGAAGCTCCTCACACCCTCCCCGCCATACCTATGCATTCTTCCATTTGGTTGTATCATAATAATAGACAGGTGAATGTAAGTAAAGTGTTTTCCTGAGTTCTGTGAACCCTTGTAGCAAATTATCAAACCCAAGGAGGGGATCCTCGGGAACCCCCAATTTATAGCCTGTCAGTCAGAAATATCTGAAGCTGGGGACTTGTGACTGGTGCCTGAAAGGGGGGCAGATGATCTTGCAGGACTGAGCCCTTAACCTGTGGGGTCCATGCTAGCATCAGGCAATTAGTAGCATCAGAAGTGAGTTAAATTATAGGACACCACCAGTGTCAGCTGAGATTTGGAGAACTGGTTAATGTGGAACCCTCCCTTTCCGTATTTGGTGTCAGAAATCCTGGGAGAGGGCCGGCCTGGTGGCGCACTGGAGAGTGCGCCACTTGGGAGCGCGGCGGCGCTCCCACTGAGGGTTCGGATCCCATGTGGAGACCGGTTCCCGCTCACTGGCTGAGCGCGATGTGGGCGCAACACCGAGGGTTGCGATCCCGTTGCTGGTCCCCGGTGCGTGCGCGACACCGAGGGTTGCGATCCCGTTACCGGTCAGTAAAAAAGAAAAAAAA